>NW_021827926.1:0-2500 GCF_006345805.1 Octopus sinensis
CCCTAAACACATTCTATTAATGCTTTTGGTGTATGGAAAAACAGTGGGAGGGTATCTTCTGACACATTGGTTGACATTGACTAATAAATGACCAGTGGTTAATATCGCAAGTATGCAAATTACGTTATCCACTAATGTGCTAGACTAATTTACAACTAATGTATTTAGTGGGTGTGTTCACGGTCGCATTTATTACTTTGACATTCATAGAAATGGAACGAGAAAATTATGAAGTTTCGGAGATTTGTTCATCTTCGGAATATGAGAATAGAGTGGTAAAAGAAGAGAAAACAAAAGCAGGAAAAATCCCCAAATAAATGAAACAAAGAAACAATCCAGGCAAAAATGGGTTTGTAGCTAGCCATCTATCTGTACAACCATGTCTCCGTGTCTGCCTATCTCTCTGTCTCTGTCTGTCTGTCTGTCTCTTTTTTTCCCTGTCTCTGTTCTTGTCGTATACATTCGTTAGATATTTCCAGAAGCTTTCTGCTCTGGCGCTGCCAAGATGGAGTGGTATCAATGTTAAAAGCGCGAAACTACTAGGATGTCTTAGATATTGAATGATGAGGAATCAGCTGAGATTCCGTGTATTCTGGTTTTTTCTAGATTTCTGTTTGTTAAGTTTTGGTCAAATTTTTCCACTTGTGTTTCATTAAAACCGATATATATATAAGAATTTTTGCTAATAGATATAAAAAACACCGTATAGGGGTAGAGAGCATTTAAGGATAGAGGGTCTTACAGCTGTTTCTAGGATATTAATTAATAATATCCCTTCATCGGAGACGGTGTGAGAGGAAAAATTAAGTCATAGTTTCGATGTGATACAAATAGAGAGTGAAGTGGAGGAAAGAAAATAGATGTAAGATATGTATGGGTATTGAGTTCGTAAATCCGTTTTATAGGCATAATGGTATATATGTGTAATATTCCAATATCCTTTGAGTAAAATCCAAAAGTCCAACAGAGTTTAATATGGGTCTCAATGACACCATTATCTCTTGTAACCTCACCTATATATATATATATATATATATATATATATACTTTATATAATTAGGGTTCAGCAAAAAATTTACTTAACCACACACCGAACTTTTAGAAATACCAGCCAAAGAATTTAGGTATTTCCCCTACTATTAGAAGAGTCTCCCAGACAATGTATACTCAAAAACAATTCACGTAGGCATAGAGGGAAAAATAACGAAAGATCACTCGAAAATCGATTACTTGAGAACGCGTTTCTGGGTTAGTTAGATAGATATAGAGATGCTAGAAATACATCCCTATTCCAACATTCCTCATCTCACAACCAAGATTTCGTTAAATTATATATATATATATATATATATATATATATATATATATATATTATAGCCCCGGATACTTGAGTGCAGTTGTGTTCCGCCTTGCTACAAAAGTTTGCACAATGTCACGCACGTGCGCGCACTCAGATTAGGGTAAAGTGCTTTTAAGGAACCAAATATCTGGATATTTGTTTCCAAGAAAGAAGAGCGAAGGCTTTTGGGGCAATTAAAGAATCGATTGAGCTAAGGGGAAATAATTCAACTAGAACCATGCCATAAATTTTAATACGTTCAGAAGAGAGGCACTCAACGAGGTACGCAAAACAAACAAATAAGGAAGAAACAAAAAAATTCTCAATTAATTGAAACTTGCCTGGTATGTCAAAAGGTGTTGTTAATGTGTAAAACATATGGCGGAGGTTATTAGAGAGAGAGGGGAGGGCATGAGAAGGGGAACCAGAAAATATAGTAGGGCTGTATTTATGTATGTGTGTGTGTGTGTGTGAGAGAGTGTGCTTGTGTGTGTGTGTGCGTGCGTGTATACACATACATACGCATACACACATATATACAGAAAACAAACCCTACCCACACAAGCGCATACACATATATAAGTATAAATATATATGCATATACAAACTCATACGCGTATGTATATATACATTTCTATATATATATATATATATGCACATTATTTATAAATACACATGCACACATATAACATACATACATACTATTAATATAAATATATATATATATAATAAAATATATATATATATAAATATATACATGTGTGGGGGGGGTTTGCTTTTTGAATATATATGTATGTGTGTGTGTGTGTATGTATGTGTATATAAGCACACACACATACACATAAATTTCCTCTATTTACATAATATTGAGGTCTCTTTCTTTTTTGTTATCTTACCGTTTTTATCAATATATCTATATATATATATATATATATATATATATACTAGCAGTATCGCCCGGCGTTGCTCGGTTGTAAGGGAAATAACTATATAAGCACTTAGAGAGTTACTTCCCTTATAGATGCCAATTCGGGCTTTCTTAGACATTTCTGTTTTGGTGTCTTCAAGCCATGAAGTCGTTGTTCTAAAAGAACGCTGGTCTCCTTGACAACGCTTTACGACGTTGATTTCCTTACACTCCCTCCCCACAGCTTCACGAGG
>NW_021827926.1:7500-9532 GCF_006345805.1 Octopus sinensis
TAATGGCTGACAATATGTGCAACTCTGATCATGGGCAGTAAGAGAACATCATAGCCCGCGAGTCCGCTGCCCTAACCACTGGGCCATTGCGTTTCCACAAATATATATATATATAGATATTATATTATATTATATATATATTATATATATATATATATATATATTATATATATATTTATAGTATATATATAATATATATAATACACGTATATATAGATATATATATATATTTATATATATATATATACACAACATACATACACACATACATACATACACACATACATATCAGACGAATCCAAGAATCTTTGAAAAACTGAGGTGGCCTGTGTAGTCCTTGATTTATTGCACATTTTACAATATTGAACAATAGCGTAGTATGCTTCAAGTTTCTCACGGGACAAAATCGCGCAGTTTATTGGGAATCTGTTGGCGAGAATGACACGTGTGTGTGTGTGTGATTGTGTGTCTGTGTTAGTCCCCCCCCCAACATCGCCTGACAACCGATGCTGGTGTGCTTACGTCCCCGTAACTTCGCGGTTCGGCAAAAGTGACCGATAGAATAAGAACTAGGCTTACAAAGCATAAGTCCTGGGGTCGATTTGCTCGACTAAAGGCGGTGCTCCAGCATGGCCACAGTCAAATGACCGAAACAAGCAAAAGAGAGAGTATAAGCACACATCCACATCTATTCACAGAAACAGGTACAACAATGGTAGTTTTACTTTTAACAAAATACAAACCAAACATTGGTTGACCTCGGCCGCATTTGAACTCAGAACGTAAAGACAATATGCGGATCTTTTCAGTTTGAACGGCAGTTTTTAACATAATTTCTAGGTAACTAAACACTTTTAAACTTCGTATACTGGTAGAATGTATATATAAAACATCTTTTTCTCTTGGCTTTATTGAGAAAATTCTATAGGTTGTAACATATTTGTTGTTGTTTTTTTCTTCAATTTCTGCAATTTCAACCAATCAGTGACGTTCATTGAGGTAAAAAAAACATTCTGTGCCGTATGAATATGTCCCTCGTATAAAAAACAGATTGGGTTTATTTACATTTGTGAAGAAAAAAATATATACCCTTCCCCCCATCCCTAACCCTAAAATAGATTGAAATGCAATAGATCGATACTAGGGTCATAATTATGGGTGACAATTTCATATGACACCGCTAGAAAAAACTGCCGTTCAAACCGAAAAGGGATCTTTTCCTTTTGAACGGCATAGGTCAACACAATTTCTAGTTAACTAAAAAATTTAAAACTTTGTATACTGGTAGAATGTGTTTGATAAAACATCTTTTTCTCTTGTTTTTATTGAGAAAATTCTATAGTTTGTAAGATATTTGGTTGTTTTTTTTCTTCATTTCTGCATTTCAACCAATCAGTGACGTCTATTGAGGTAAAAAACATTCTGTGGCCGTATGAATATGTCCCTCGTTTAAGAAACATATTGGGTTATTTACATTTGTGAAGAAAAAAAGATATCCTTCCCCCCACCCCTAACCCTAATCCTAAAACAGATTGAAATGCAATAGATCGATACTAAGGTTATAATTATGGGTGACAATTTCATATGACACCGCTAGAAAAAACTGCCGTTCAAACCGAAAAGATCCCAATATGCCGCTAAGCATTTCGTCCGGCGTGCTAACGATTCTGCAAGCTCACCGCTTTATTACTAAACAATCATTGCTACACGCTTATCGCGCCGATAAGATATAAACCATGACCGGTTCATTTATCGCGGAAAAATAACTAACGGAGTTAACGGCTAAAAATTTGAAATCCGGCAACGGTGAATTGTTTTATCAGTCACATCGTTCCCATAATTCCCTGCTGCCTGTTGCTACTTTAAAATGGGACACCATTTGTCAACTTCCTCTCAATGTCATACGCTTGAAAATCAAAAACAAAAAGTCCAAACTGTTTATTGTATGTATGTTTGTTCGTCTATCCTATCTATCTATCTATCTATCTATCTATCTATCTATCTATCTATCTATCTATCTATCTATCTATCT
>NW_021827927.1:0-7500 GCF_006345805.1 Octopus sinensis
AGGATATAGTAATTTACGGGTAAAATAAAGAAAAACAAAGCACAGATTACGCACACAAGCTCAAGCTCACACCAGTTGTCGACCAAATATCATCACAATTTCGACATACAGCTATTTATAAGAATGTTACATATATTTTTCCTTATTACCTTTATGTCTTTTTTACGATCTTACAAATTTATTTCCCTTTATTCAATCCATTTTTTTCCCCTTTCAGTTTCACTCATGCAAAACCACTTCAGCTCGCAACGAGAATTACAATATTTTCTTTGTGTTCCTGAGGAAGAATGTGAAACAGAAACGCCAGATTCCTCACTTCCCACAAATACTGAACTTATTTGAACTCTTCTCGGAAATTATTCTCTTGGAATAATTTTGTCTGACACCGACCATCTCCAAACTACTCTAAGATTCTACCCTACATTAATTTCACATAATCATATTTTACTCTCATCCAATCATTTTCACTTAGATATAACGCTAAGTGATATGATAAATCTATATATGAATGCAACAAACTCAGTCGGTCGCCATCTTTATTGCTAAGCCAAACGCATTTTCTTTTCACCAATCCGTTTTCGGTTCCCTGCTCTTCAGGAAATCGAAACTTACTTAGTCAAAGAAACGTCGGAATCGATAGAATATAATCAGTCGAATGTGAATTCGTTATTTTGAAACAGTAGCGCGAAAACGAAGAGAAAATGAAAATGGCGATTGTGTGCTCCTATACACATACAGAGGATACACAGACACACATCTACAGACATAAATTCAGTGACACACGCACATATACATACACACACATGCATCTATACCCAACATCCATATGCTCCAATACATTTTATCATTAATATACATACATACACACACACACACACACACACACACATATATATATATATATATATATATATATATATATATATATATCTATATATATATATATATATATATATATATATATATATCACATATATAGATAGATACGTACATGCATACATATGTACATTGTACATACTAACATAAACATATAAGACAGACGTACACATACATAAACACAAACACATACATAAACATAATACACCACATACATATAAAACATGCATACCTTAATATATATATATATATATATATATATATATATACATACATACATACATACATACATACATACATACATACATACATACATACATACATACATACATACATTAGATTGATGATTATATATATATGTATATAATTATATTAAGGGAATAAGGGCGGAAAACGACCTAACTCCAACATGCTTGAAAATGCCAAGGCATTCAGATACTAGCTGAGTGCCTCGGCATTACCTATAAATTTTCCATTGCATGCTGACTACATTAACGCGATTTTATCCTTATATTCTATTATGACTTAATATATATATATACTGTATATATATACTTACAGAGATGTGTACATGTTTAATTGTCTAATTCGGAAACAATTATTAATGTACAGATCTGACAGAGAACATGGATCAAACAGGCGAAGACTTAGTTGAGCACTGAAAACAATAAAAGACCCGAGCAACGCCAATACCAAATAATGAATCCGTAAACAATGAAATTACCATTCGAAGAATTCTCAAGAACTCATTTACTGATTTTATCTCACTTTGACTCGTTTATAATAAACTAGCAGTATCGCCCGGCGTTGCTCGGGTTTGTAAGGGAAATAACTATATAAGCATTTTTAGTGAGTTATAGCAAAAGAGTAGCAATAAAATGCATTAAAAATAGAATAAAAAATGATGGTAATTTTGGTGTCTTCAAGCCATGAAGTCGTTATTCTAAAAGAACGCTGGTCTCCTTGACAACGCTTTACGACGTTGATTTCCTTACACTCCCTTCCCCACAGCTTCACGAGGGAGGGAAGAAGGGGGAGAAGCAACACAGGTGCAGGTGTGAGCATGGACGCCAACTCCGCCGCCATCGACACACGAAAAAATTGGAAGAAATGGAAAAAAATGATGTTAAATTATTTTTAAAATCGTAGACTCATCGTAGACGCGCGCTAATACCCAGACGGGCTCGATATGAATCACGACTATAAGATACCCGAATTTGGTTAAACTGCACCGCAAAATGTGGGAGTAGTTAGGAATCTAAATCGTAGGAGACAGACACTCACACAACTTCACTTTTATATATATAGACTAGCAGTATCGCCCGGCAGACACTCACACAACTACAGTTTTATATATATAGATATGTTTAAACTAGAATTACGTCGTTGCTACACTCCATTATTGACAATGTTCAAAGAAATTTCGCTTTATTTCGTAGATTATGAAAGTATATTTACGTGACCGAATGAAATACTGCGTGTTCTTCCACTCATCACCAAGTAGTGATTTCCTAAGTGATCCACACCTCACATAGTTCCTAATACCGATTATCTCTCTAAACCAATGAAACAGAGGTAACTAATATTTCACTCTATATATACATGCCCTCTCGCCCCCTTCTCTCTCCCTCTCTCTCTATATATATATATGTATATCACCGTGATCATCGTGACCGACCAGGCAATCAGATGTTGTTACACATCGCTGGTCACAATGCGCTACGCATTGCTTTAGCCTTCAAATGACGCCACCCCACTGGCTAAGCGAGCAAGCCAACAGAAGAAAGAGTGAGAGAAAGTTGTGGCGAAAGAGTACAGCAGGGATCGCCACCACCTCCTGCCGGGCCTCGTGGAGAATTAGGTGTTTTCGCTCAATAAACACTCACAACGCCCGGTCTGGGAATCGTAACCGCGATCCTACGACCGCGAATCCGCTGCCCTAACCACTGGGCCATTGCGCCTCCACATATATGTATATATACATACGTATATATGATTAAAATTGTCGTATTCAACATCACCTAATTTGGGCTCCATCATTGCTGCTAATAATAGGTTTAAACTTAAAAAGAATACGCGAGAAAGGGAATCTGTGGAACGTAATCATAAGAGTAGTAATCTGAATTCTATAAAAAAAAAACTTGTAATGGCCGATCCCCAGAATTTTGCCCGTTAAAAGGGTCCTGTTTGAAAAAAAAATCGTTGTTTACAGGTGTGAAGTAAGTGCTTCAAAAGAACCCAAGAAAATCTACATAGGGAGTACAATAGACTTTAAAACTAGATATAGGTGGCATAAAAATTCATTTACAAACCCGAGCACGAAAAATTCGACAACACTAGCCAAACACAGATAATTTAAAAGTCCATTCTCAGAATAGGAAAATAGAAATCTTTTGGTATTATTTATTCTCCATTACACTTAATCAATATGTTATTTCTTGTATTGTAATTGTTCTTTATCTGAAGAGTTTCTTATAGAAAATTCTTTATATGTCTATCTAACATGTAAAACTTTGTGGTTCTTATTAGTAAATGGAAAACATGTTATGGAGAATAAATAATACCAAAAGATTTCTATTCTCCTACTTTATTATGAATTAACTTTGTAAATAGCTTTTCGATAAATTTCCATTTTAACATGTATTTTGACTCAAATCAGCACCAAATATGGATGCATACTGATTGTAATATTGAAGTAAGCAGATGTACTTCAAGATGCAACAGTTAAGATTTACCCTTAACTAACTTACATACATACATGCATGCATACATGACACTCGCTGAATGTGCTACGGTGTAGGACTGAACCCGAAACCATGTGGTCGGGATACAAACTTCTTATCATACAGCCACGCTTTCACCTAGGCTTTCACTCTCCCTCTCTCTTTCTCTCTCTCTTTCTCTCTCTCTTTCTCTCTCTCTTTCTTCCCCCTCTCTCTCCCTCTCTCTTTCTCACTCTCTCTTTCTCTCTCTCTCTTTTTCCCCTCTCTCTCTCGCACACACACACACACACACAAAGCCGAGCAGCTGATGATTTATTCACTTACACACGTATCATACGACAAGGTTCCTTTTTTTTTCTTTTTCTTTTTCCCCTTGTTTCTCTTTTTCTCTATGTTGTGGCTACGAAAACCAACCAATAAAAAAGTTCGTGCAAGTCGATGGTGATGAATATAACTGCACCGTTGAATAAGTCATATAATGATTGTTTAAACGACCAAAGGTGATTTAGCTGTCTCGATATGCTGCTCTGATAACGTATTGCCTGTCCATAAATCGATAGAAACTAAATACATTTATAATGGAAAACCTTAAGTACAAATATGTTTATTTAAATAACGTTCCAGCATTAGCGTCTCTTCGATAACTTTGAACAAATGCATATAAATAACTAGGTGAGATGTTTATTGTGTGTGGGGAGGAGCGTGTGTGTGCGCGCGTATGTATGTGTGTGTGTTGTGTTCGCTACTGTTCTTAATTGAATTCATCCTCAGAGGAAAGATTTGGTTTCTAACAAAGATACAAAGCTCCGTCGTTGGAATGTAAATAGCAAAAACAAAGTCACATTTTAAACTAGATAAAATTCTTGCATATTTTTACTCTCCCACTTCTAGGTTGTATTTGCAATGGCCAATATATATTTCTTTACTACCCACAAGGGGCTAAACACAGATGGGACAAACAAGGACAGACAAAGGGATTAAGTCGTTTACATCGACCCCAGTGCGTAACTGGTACTTAATTTATCGACCCCGAAAGGATGAAAGGCAAAGTCGACCTCGGCGGAATTTGAACTCGGAACGTAACTGGCCAATATAGCCGGCTGGTTTCTGCTTCTGAAAACCCCAGCTTATCCAGATTGTCAGTTAAGCATTTACTTGCAAAACCAAGTGCACCAGTTATTATTGACATAAATGGGAATTCATAATCTGGATATAGGAGCCGGAATTTTCGGAGCAGTTGTCCGTAGTTAACCTCTTAGATTTTCAAAGAGATATTCATATCAGTAGGGCAGCTGACCTCTGTGATGGTACATACTTTTTCTTGCCCGTCCCAAATAACAATATCCGGCCTGTTATGATTACACTTGACAGATGCGGGAGTTCTCCACAAATAATCTTTACGTTGATGTTTGTGTATGTATTAAATAACAGGGTAATTCTCTATACTTATTTCAGGATAGTCATTTTGTCAAATGGCATGGTACAGTGTTTTAGCGATAACAACATGTCGCATAGAAAGGGTGGTACCTTGACATTTTTGGGCAGCTGCCAATGACATGTGTGATGTCTTCCACACATATATATGACATAACCTACATTTTTTGGTTGCATCTTGGAGTACCAAGGGCATCATTGTCTCTTATTTATTAGGCATCTTGTAGCAATATCCTGTTCTTGGTTTGCAAATGCATAGTCTTCAAGATGTAATGTGATGTAGCGTTCTCGAGCTCAAGAGAGGATGCCCATCACGTCGATAGTACTGTCCGTGAAAATAGATGTATGAACGCATGATTGTATATATATATGTATATATTTACAGGAGTGGCTGTGTGGTAAGAAGCTTGCTTACTAACCACTGCGTGGCACCTTGAGCAAGTGTCTTCTACTATAACCTCGAGTGGATTTGGCAGCCGGAAACTGAAAGAAGCCCGTCATATATATATGTGTGTGTGCCTGTCTGTCTGTCTGTTTGTCTGTGTTTGCCCACCACCCCGACATCGCTTGACAACCGATGCTGGTGTGTTTACGTCCCCGTAATTTAGCGATTCGGCAAAGGAAACCGATAGAATAAAGTTCTAGGCTTACAAAGAATAAGTCCTGGGGTCAATGTGCTCCAGCATGGCCGCAGTCAAATGACTGAATCAAGTAAAGGAATATACACGTGTGTGTGTTCGTGCGTGCGCGCGCGTGTGTGTGTGAGGAAGAGTGCATAAACTTCAATTAGGCAGGTAACACATCCGTGCACTTAGCTAGAATTTAGGCGCGAACTGAACCTGAGCACTTCATTATATGTACATATCATTTGATGTCACTTGACATAACCAACAACTTTATGCACACACACACACACACATACACACACACACATACCACACACACACACACCACACACACACACACACGTGTGTGTGTGTATGTGTGTTTTGCTAAGTTTATCTTCGTCATTTCTCCGTCCTTCCCACTCTTCTTCATTTTCTGAAGAAAGACATTATCCGAAAAGCTATAATAATTAACTCTTTCCATTTCTCTAGCGAGGCATTCATACTTTTGATTGCAGACTCATACCATCTGGGGTTTTTTAGGTCATTTTTGCTTTTTTTGTTTTTCTACATGTATTGATGTGTGTGTGTAACTCTCTACGAATGTGTGTACTTGAAAACGTGTGTTTGCTTAATTGTATGAGTGTATGTCTGTGTGGGACTTTTGAATGCATGTATGTATGTATATATGCATGCATGTATGTAAATGTATATCTACTCCCACACGGAGTCAACGAACGTATAACAGAACGTCGAGAGGCTGGAGAGTGATTCATCGAGTTTATGGAAATAAACTATCTTACATGCACTTAGTACATCTTTTTTTCCTTTTACTTCATTAGTAAATCTAAACACACACACGCACACGCACACACACAAACGTACACACGCACACGCGCACACACGCACACTTACACACTTACACACATGCACACACACATTACACCAGAGACAAATACAGATTATAAATCAACACAAATTCATATATATATATATATATATAGAGAGAGAGAGAGAGAGAGAGAGAGAGACAGACAGACAGACAGACAGACAGGGAAAAAGAGAGAGAGAAAGAGAGAGAGAGAGAGAGAGAGAGAGAAAGAGGGAGATTGTATATACACATATATATTGTATAGATAGATAGATAGAGAGAGAGAGAGAGAGAGAGAAAGACAGACAGACAGACAGACAGGCAGAGAGATAGATACGTGTACATAAATATATGCATTTATATGTATACACACATATCAATCAGTTTCATTATCACTCCATATATCTATCTGTCTATCTTTCTATCTCCCTATTTGTCTGTCTGTCTATCTATCTATCTAATTTTTGTGTCTCTCTATCCACACTCTTGTGCTCATGTATTGATGTATCTATGCCTCTGTGTGTGTGTGTGTGGGTGTGTGTGTGTGTCTGCGTGCGTTCGTGTGTGTATGCGCATCTATGTATGTGCGTTTCTCTGTGCAGCCTGTTTTCGAATTGTTTGTTTTTGCAAGTCTAAGAAAACATGTTCCTCAGCTGAGATTTACCAAAACAAGCCATTAACATGGCAAGGGTGAAATTGGTTTTACTGATAAAATGTTGATTTTTTTTTCCACCCGTAATCCACCATCTTGATAGTGTGTAAGTGTGCGTACATGAGAGTGCATCTGTGTGTGTTTGTGAAAGAGAGAGGGTGAGAGGGAGAGAGAGACAGAGGCAAAAACAGACGGACAGAGAGAGAACATATATGTATATCTTATTTCTCTGGAATTTATTTCAATTAATTTGTTGCCTTTGCAAATCTCAAGTCGGTCACTAACAAAGAGGTTAAGCTCGTTTGTTTAAATCATTTTGAAAACTTTTGAGGATTTTAG
>NW_021827928.1:0-9561 GCF_006345805.1 Octopus sinensis
TCCCGGACTGATCAGTTTCTACCTCTTTCTAGCAAAACAGACAGAATATGTTTGCCAAGGCAGGGTTCGTCAGCGGACGCCTTCCTAATTCTAGATGCACAGAGCGTTAGACCATGTGTTGATCTAAACGATTTGTAAATTTTAACTTTTCAAACCCCTGCGCAGGCCACTGGTAATAATAATCTATGTTTTACCCTTTTTGATTATATATATATATATATATATAATATATATATATATATAATATATATATATATATATGATAGAAATATTAAAATAACTAAGTCTCTCTAAAAGAGAACAGCGGCAGCGTTCCCGGAAAATAATAGTTATCGCCATACTAATATGGCGTCTGTAGCTGCCGGTCAAGTAGTGTGGAGCGACTGACCTCCCTTGTTCGAAGGTTATATGGATACAGTTTGTGTATCAAATAGCTAACTTAAGGCGATGGCCTCATGGAGCTAATAAGCGGACAGCTTTTTTCTTATTTTTATAAGAATGCCTATTAGTATGGCGATAACTATTATTTTCCGGGAACGCTGCCGCTGTTCTCTTTTAGAGAGACTTAGTTATTTTAAATTTCTATTATTGAAAACAAGTGGATGTATTCCACCGAAACTAGGTAAATAAAACCATCGAACAGAGATTGTCGGAAGCGACACCTACTGGCTGGCTACGCTGCATTGAAAAGGGGCAATACCCCGAACGCGTCTGTAGCTGCCGGTCAAGTAGTGTGGAGCGACTGACCTCCCTTGTTCGAAGGTTATATGGATACAGTTTGTGTATCAAATAGCTAACTTAAGGCGATGGCCTCATGGAGCTAATAAGCGGACAGCTTTTTTCTTATTTTTATAAGAATGCCATATTAGTATGGCGATAACTATTATATATATATGGATAGATAGATAGATAGATAGATAGATAGATAGATAGATAGATAGATAGATATGTATGTATATATAAGCGCGAGTGTGGCTCTCTGGTAACTAGCTTGGTTTCCAACCACATGGTTCCAGGTTCATTGAATACCGTCGAGTACATTTGCGCGTGAGTTTGTGCTTATGTTCGTTACACCTGCCCAACAATTGCCAATCGGTGTTAGTTTGTTTACGTCCCTGTAAATTAGCATTTTGTGGAGGGGGATCTATGGGACAGTGACTAGAATTTGACTTTAAAATCTTAAGTTCTGATGTCTATTTGTCCCTATAAAATACTTTTCAAGAT
Source organism: Octopus sinensis (assembly GCF_006345805.1). Lineage (NCBI taxonomy): Eukaryota > Metazoa > Mollusca > Cephalopoda > Octopoda > Octopodidae > Octopus > Octopus sinensis. The sequence continues at coordinate 1,225 of NW_021827928.1, forward strand.
GATTACCTATCGTGGCCGCAGTACTGTGAAAAAAACACATTAAAGAATAACGATATGTCCATCTGACGAGCGTAAAGCTCTACTTTGCACGAAACTGGCAAGCTTGTCCATCGTTTGTTATTATAATCTACATAAAATTATAACTCTATATATGTGTGCGTGTTCGAGTGAGTTAGTGTACGTGTGTGCGTGTATTTATACATTTTTTTAGATGAAAAGTTAGTTATTAAAAGATATACTATAACTGTTCCTCTATAGGTCGCCATTGGTTTCATGTAAGGAATATTCATTAAATGAAGAAACAGGAAACTTACAATCGTCAGACGACGGAGATAGCGACGAAATAAGAACCTCTTTAGAAAGATTAGAAGTCATGCCAAAGATATTACAAAATCGGAGTACGTCCGTCGGGGCAACGAGGACGATAAAGCCATTCTTAAGAATGACTGACAAATTGCGAGGTGACCTTGTTTAAAGTTGTGCCCCATCAACCACACTTTGACTAGCTTTAATCCAATGGCAGGGCTAAACAAGGATGACTGGGGATGGAGATAGATGCAGTGAGGTGCCTTGCCTCATCGTACTCTCCGCATTCCACAATGCGTTGCTGCAACTGTCTTCCTTTCCGATGAACAACGAAGATTTCTTCCAGTGTGTCCCCTTGACACAGTCTTCACGTGCATTGAAAGACAAACCCTAATATTCTAATTGACCCACAAATAGGGGTCTGATAGCTGCTAATATCCAGGACAGTGTAGATCCGGAAACAATAGAGTTTATTAGGTGACTCCATATTCCTTAAAGCCCAGCAATTCCCGAACCGAGATCCCACATAACCAGGACATACAGCCATGTTAAATAACCCCATGCTAGAGTGCTTACAGGTGCTGCACTCTGGGCTAAGAGGTGCTTCGGTGGTTCCACACTCCTTAAAGCCTTGGAATCTCGAACCGGAACCCACCTACTGGATGCAGTTTAAATTCATGGTCATCCTCCATGACGAAGGGGGTTAGTGGAGGAAAGGTAACCCGGTTCAAATTACATTTGCAGAATGATTAATAGATCGATAATAAAAAGGGAGATAGATGTGGGAGGGGGAAAATAGATAAGGGGAAGGGGAGAGAATGTAGAAGAAGAAGAGGGTGGAGAAGAAGAAAAGAAAAAGATGAAGGAGAAAAGCGGAAGAAGGAAAATGAGGGGGTAAGAAGAAGACGGGGGGAAATGAAGATGTACGAGGATAAGAAGTGTGCAGAGGAGGAAGAAGAAAAAGAGTAAACAGCAATAAGAGAACCACCACCACCACCACCACTACCACCACCACCTTCATCATCATCATCACCACCACCATCACCCCACGACCACTACCACAAATACTACCACTAACACCGTCACCACCACCACCACCACTACCACCACCACTACCACCACCACTACCACCACCACTACCACCACCACCACCACCACCACCACTACCACCACCACTACCACCACCACTACCACCACCACCACCACCACCACTACCACCACCACTACCACCACCACAACCACCACCACTACCACCACCACCACCACCACCACTACCACCACCACCACAACCACCACAACCACCACCACTACCACCACCACCACCACCACCAACCACCACTACCACCACCACTACCACCACCACCACCACTACCACCACCACCACCACCACTACCACACCACTACCACCACACAACCACCACCACTACCACCACCACCACCACCACCACTACCACCACCACTACCACCACCACACCACTACACCAACCACTACCACCACCACAACCACCACCACTACCACCACCACCCACCACCACCACTACCACCCAACCACTACCACCACCACTCACCACCACCACCACCACCACCACCACCACCACTACCACCACCGCACACCACCACCACTACCACCACCACCACCACCACCACCACCACCACCACTACCACCACCAACACCACTACCACCACTACTACCACCACCACAACCACCACCACTACCACCACCACCACCACCACTACTACCACACCAACAAACACCACCACTACCACCACCACTACCACCACTACTACCACACACCCACACCACCACTACCAACCCCCACAACCACAACCACTACACCACCACCACCACCACTACTACCACCACCACCACCACTACACACCACTACCACCACTACTACCACCACCACAACCACCACCACTACCACCACCACCACCACTACCACCACTACTACCACCACCACAACCACCACCACTACCACCACCACTACCACCACCACTACCACCACCACCACCACTACCACCACCACTACCACCACCACCACCACCACCACTTCCACCACCACGACGACCACTACCACCAATACTACCACTAACACCGCCACCACCACCACCTTCATCATCATCATCACCACCACCATCACCAGCACTAACACTACCACCACCATCACCACCACTACCACTACCACCACCATCACCACCACCACCACTACCACCACTTCTACCACTATCACTACCACCACCACCATCACCACCGCCACCTTCACCACCACGACCACTACCACCAATACTACCACTAACACCGCCACCTTCATCATCACCACCACCACCACTACAACCACCACCAATACCACAACCACCACTAACACCACTACCACCATCACCATCACCGCCACAACCACAACAGCAACAACAATCACCACCACCACCACCACCACCACCACCACCACACCATCACCACCACCACCGCCAACACCATCACCACCACCATCAAAACACCACAACCACCACAGTAAAAACAATCACTACAACCATCACAACAACCTCAAACACAATCACCACTACCACCACCACCACCACCACCACCACCACCAACTACCACTACCGCCGCCACCGTCGCCGCCATGGCAACGCTGACCATCGTTGGCAGTTCTGAGGCTGGCCTTTGCTGCTCGCACCAGAATTCTTTGTCCAAGATTTATGACAAGCCACAATCAATTCTTCATATTTACACAAGACACACTCGCCAATGTTCCGGTCTCTCTCTCTGCGCCTCTACCTGTGTATATACGTGTGTATATACGTGTGAGTGTGTGTGTGTGTGTGCGTGTGTATGTATGTATGTCTGTATATTTGTATATATGTATGTGTGTGTGAAATATGTATATATATATATATATATATATGTATGGTAAACATCTATAGATAAGAGTATATTATTTGTATATGTATATGTATATACGTGTGAGTGTGTGTGTTGTGTGCGTGTGTATGTATGTTGTATGATATTTGTATATATGTAGTGTGTGGTATGAATATGTATATGATATATATACTATAGATGTAAACATCTATAGATAAGAGTATATTATTTGTATATGTATATGTATATACGTGTGAGTGTGTGTGTGTGTGTGTTCATGTATGAATATATGTGCGTGTGTATGTATGTATGAATATGTATATATATATGTAAACATCTATAGATAAGTGTATATTATTTGTATATGTATATGCATAAATGCATGTATATATGTAAATCAATACGTACATGTGTATATATATATATATAGCTGTGTGTATATATGTATATGTGCGTGTGTATGTATGTATATCTGTATATATGTATGTGTGTGTATGAATGTGTATATATATGTTTTTGTATGCATGTATGTGTATATAGATATGAATATGTTTATATATGAATATACATATATTTATATACGCGTGAGTGTGTGTGTGTGTATGCGTGTGTATGTATGTATATCTGTATATATGTATGTATCTGTATGAATGTGTATATATATATGTAAACATCTATAGATAAGTGTATATTATTTATATATGTATACGCATAAATGCATGTATATATATAAATAGATACGTACATATGTAGATATATAGCTGTATATATATATATATGCATATATGCATATATTTATATAAGTATGTATATGTATTTATGTATATATATATGTTTTTGTATGCATGTAAGTGTATACAGATATGAATATTTTTGCATATGAATATACATATATGTCTATATGTATATATATATGTGTGTGTGTATCTCAATATACGCCTGTATATGTATGTATATATGTATGTATATGTGTATGCGTGCGTGTATGCATATGCATATACATATTCATGTATATGTTTATATATATATATGTATGTGTATATATATATGTATATACGAGTGAGACTCTCTGTCCGTGTTTATATGTGCGTTTTGCTGGCACTAGACGATGTTTGCCAAGAGCTATATATATATATATATATATATATATATATATTTCTACACATATATACAACGCTGCGTAGAAGTGTGTGCATGGACTGTGTAGTGTATGTGTGTTTATAACTAACCTAAAATGTCCTTTTCGCTTTGCAGCTCTTTAAAGAAGAAATGTTCTTACTATTCCGGTCAATACACACACACACAACAACACATACACAAACTCTGTACACACACACCACTCACACACACACATACATATACATATATACATACATACAGAAGCGGATTTCTGGCGTTTCATGACGAATATTCTATTGTTTGATCAACGAAATGACTTTCTTTTGAAGGAACATATAAGTGGCTGAGTACACCACAGTCACATATAACTGATATATACATATATATATATGTGTGTGTGTATATGTGTGTGTATATATATATATATATATATATGTATAAAAATTATATATAAAAATACACAATGGGACAAGAACGCAAAACACACAAAGAGACGACACAAAAAACGGACGGGTTATTCGAAGCCCCTAATCTTCAGCCAGGAACCGATCCTGATATCGCTCCGATCCGGCCAGCCCCAAGGAAAAACTAAGCTGCGGGCATTAGATTTCTTGGAAAAAGGAACGAATGTATACGAAACAGGGACAGAAAAACGGACGATGCCACAAATATAAATACAAAAAACAAAAATAAAATTAAAAACAAGAATAGTAATAACAGGACAAAAACAGCGGGTGTCTTACGACTTTAGACAATTTAACTTATCTTAGCTGGCGTATTTTGAAATAAATGCCTTTGCGGCAGACGAAGAAAAAAAACGGTGTTGTCACTGCAGCGGTCAACGGCGGAAGTACGAGGGCGTACTGAGCTGATCCTGGTTCTAAGGGTACCGTGAAACGACTGTCTGGTGGCCTGACATTTCGAGTTAGAAAACCTAAAGAAACACCGCAATATTTGTGTGAATTTTAGATGGGAATACCTTTAATAAAATCACAAGTACATGAGCCTCTTCTATTTTCTTTTACCCAAAGCCAGGGACTTTCAGCGGCCCACCGTGTATATATGTGTGTGAGTAATTGTATATATATATATCTTTTGCAGGAAGGATTGTTTTGGCCGGGTCGTGTTCTGCCCTTACCTTCGAAACATGCATTGAGTCGAAGCAGGGGCAGCTGATGAAGGGCAATTTTCTTTGTATTGTTTGTCCTGTACTCTGTTTTTTCGTTGTTAAGAAAAGTTCGTTTCCTTGTTTGATTTTATGTTTTCGTTTCTCGTTGTGTTCTATGTTTATTTGTGATGTCCTGTACTCATATATGCATGTATATATACATATAGATGTAAGTATGTATATACATGTATGTATATATACTCTTATACTCTTACTCTTATACTTGTTTCAGTCATTTGACTGCGGCCATGCTGGAGCACCACCTTTAATCGAGCAACTCGACCCCCAGGACTTGTTCTTTTGTAAGCCCAGTACTTATTCTATCGGTCTCTTTTGCCGAACCGCTAAGTAACGGGGACATAAACACACCAGCATCGGTTGTCAAGCAATGTTGGGGGCACAAACACAGACACACAAACACGCATATATATATATATATATATATATACATATATACGACGGGCTTCTTTCAGTTTCCGTCTACCAAATCCACTCACAAGGCTTTGGTCTGCCCGAGGCTATAGTAGAAGACACTTGCCCAAGGTGCCACGCAGTGGGTCTGAACCTGGAACCATGTGGTTGGTAAAGAAGCCTCTTACCACACAGCCACTCCTGCGCCTATGCATATGCATATGTTTTATTTATTATATTGTTATTACATATATATATATATATACACGTATGTTGGGTCATCCCATAAATAATGCGGTTTTTTTCAATTGCATGCACTAAATGTCGGAGGGGGATAGGATAAACTACCTGCATCAACTTACTATAAAACAGATAGTAATTTTATCATGTGCATATTCTAGGTGCAAGTTTTGAAAAGTGCAGTTCGATTTTAACATTTATTTTTTCAAAGCTTTAAGGGAAGTGACAAAGGAGTATATTCGCTACATTTTGCTTTATATGTTCAATAAAGGCAACAACGAAAAGGAAAGTGCTAGGAATATTAATGCGGTATATGGGGATCGGACAATAAGCGTAAGCTAGTGACAAGGATGGTTCCAGAAATTCCAAACCGGAAAGAACAGCCTAGAAGACAAGACTCGTCCTAGAAGATCTGTAGAACTCGACGAGGATGTCCAGCAAACCCTGGTGGAACAAAATCCCATCGTAACTGTTGAGGAATTAGCAGAGAAGCTCGGATTTGGTCATTCAACCAGTCAGTGCTTGAAGAGAAACGACCATCTTTGGTTTCAAGACAAAAGGTGTTCTTCCATCAGGATAATGCTCAATCACATACTGCAAGGATGGCTTCCAAAGACTGGAGTAGTTTGAATGGGAAACGATGTCTCACCCACCATATTCCCCAGACATTACCCCATCTGATTATCATTTATTCCGCAGTCTTCAAAGTCATTTGGACGGAAAAATATTTTGAATTCTATGGGCGAGGTCAGAAGAGTACTAGAAGAGAATTCTGGAAATAGATGGAAGAGCATTGCAGAAAATGAGAGTATATTTTAGATGAATAAAGAACTTTGTTCATCTTAATTTTGAGCTATCAGAGGATGTGCAGAATAGTTATGGTTTAGTCCAGGCCATTATCACTCGGGTTTCAGTTGCACAAGATCACCTTGATTGTGTCGAGAACAATGAAAGCATCTTGAAAAATTTACATAAACATTTGAGCAGCTATCGCAAAGCTTTTGGCAAAATTTAAAGCAAATTCTCTGCTCAACTTCCTCTCTCATTGTCAATGCGAAGATCACACGCTACACACCTTCCTTCCAAGCACTGCTGTACACAGCTGAAGTGAGCTAAAACGTTAAAACTTAGTGCATTTGCACAGCAGAGCTCACAGTTAATTTGTGCCAAGCGACTTTACTCTCCATGCTTTAGTTACTGTAGCAGCCGTCCGGATACTTATTGATCAGACCACTTATACTCTTTTACTCTTTACTCATTTACTTGTTTCAGTCATTTGACTGCGGCCATGCTGGAGCACCGCCTTTAATCTAGCAACTCGACCCCGGGACTTATTCTTTTTGTAAGCCCAATACTTATTCTATCGGTCTCTTTTGCCGAACCGATAATTGACGGGGACGTAGACACACCAGCATCGGTTGTCAAGCAATGCTAGGGGGACAAACACAGACACACAAACACACACACGCATATATATATATATATATATCGACGGGCTTCTTTCAGTTTCCGTCTACCAAATCCACTCACAAGGCTTTGGTCGGCCTGAGGCTATAGTAGAAGACACTTGCCCAAGGTGCCACGCAGTGGGACTGAACCCGGATCCATGTGGTTGGTAAGCAAGCTACTTACCACACAGCCACTCCTGCGCCTATACAATGGGCTTCTTTCATGTTTCCGTCTACCAAATCCACTCACAAGGCTTTGGTCGGGCCGGGGCTATAGCAGAAGACACTTGCCCAAGTGCCACGCTCAGTGGGACTGAACCCGGAACCATGTGGTTGGTAAGCAAGCTACTACCAACAGCACTCCCTCCTGCGCCTATATAATATATGATGGGCTTCTTTCAGTTTCCATCTACCAAATCCACTCCAAGGCATTGTTGGCCTGAGGCTATAGTAGAAGACACTTGCCCAAGGTGCCACGCAGTGGACTGAACCCAAACTATGTGGTTTATTAGCAAGCTACTTACCACCCAGCCACTCCTGCGCCTGTATAATATATATGTATTATATATATATAACATATATATGTATGTATATACAGATGTGGCTGTGAGTTAAGAAGCTTGCTTCCCAATCGCATGGTTCTGGGTTCAGTCCCACTGCGTGGCACCTTGAGCAAGCATCTTCTACTATAGCCTTGACCCGGCTAAATCCTTGTGAATGGATTTGGTAGATGGAAACTGAAAGAAGCCCGTTAATGTATGTAAATGAATGATATATTTATATGG
>NW_021827929.1:0-2500 GCF_006345805.1 Octopus sinensis
CTACCATATCCACTCACAAGGCTTTTGGTTCACCTGAAGCTACATTAGAAAACCAGGGAGACACGTAGGGATTGTGACCCGGAACCATATGGTTGGAAGCAAACTGCTTAACACACAGCCCGCCAATGTACATATGTGTGTGTGTTGTATGTACAATATATATATATATAATGTGTGTACATATGCGTATATATATATATATATATATATATATACATATAATATATATCTCATATATACACACACACACCACACATATATATATATATATATATGTATATATATATATATATATATATATATATTATATCTATATATACACGTATACACATAAATATGGAGAGATGGAGAAATAGGACAGACATACAAACAGATAGTAAGACAGGCATATAGATTGATAGGTAGATAAACAGATATATATGTATGTATGTGTGTATGTATATATGTATGTGTGTGCATGTATGTGTGTGTATGTACGTATGTGTTTGTCTACGTGCACATGTATGCGCGTATCTGTTTCTCTATGTTTATTTGTCTTCGCGCGTGTTTCTCTATCCGGGTATATGTTGGTATAATAATGCCATTTTGGGGTTTTGTCTATACATTTTATATGCATGAATGCTGCTCTTTGAAAGTTAGTATGTTACACTTTATACATTATTCATAGAACCGTATTAAATAAAATGAAAACATAAAGATATAACCAAAAAAGAAAAAAAACATGGAGGCCAATGTGAAGTGTATGTGTTTAGAAGCTTTGCGGAGTTATGGACCAGATCGTATTTCCGGAGTGCGTGATTTGAAACAGCTAATATATACATATATAAATGTATATATGTGTACGAGAATCTATGAGATCAAATAAAAGAACAGTAGTTACGAAAGAATTAAGGTAAACATACACAAAGATAAAAAGAAAATGGCGGCCGTGTTATAACGAAAACAGAAGAGCTGTAGGGGGAAAAACAAGAACATAAGTGAAAAATTTATACTTAGGTGCAGGCGTGGCTGTGTGGTAAGAAGTTTGATTCTCAGCCACATGGATCTGCGTTCGGTCCTACTGCGTGGCATCTTGGGTGGGCGTCTGCTCTAATAGCCGCGGGCTGATCAAACCTTCGTGAAAGAAAACAGTCGTGTTAATACTGTATATAATGTTTTTACTTGTTTGAGACATTAAATTGCGGCCATGCTGGAGCACAGTGTTTAAGAATTTAGGTGAAATTAATCGACCCCCCAGAACTTCCATTTTGTTTAAGTTAGATACTTATTATATCCGTTATTTTTGCCGGACCGCTAAGTTACGAGGACGTAAGCAACATCAACACCGGTTATCAAGCGGTAGTAGGGGACAAACACGAACACACACACACACACACACATATATATATATATAGACATACACACACACACACACATACACACACACACATATACACACACATATATATATATATATATATAAATACATACACAAACACACATACATATATGTATATGCACGTGTGTCTGTATTTGTCCCCTACTATCATTTGACAACCGGTGTTGGTGTGTTTACGTCTCTGTAACTTGGCCGTTCTGCAAAAGAGACCCATATAATGGGTACTAAGCTTTAACAATATAGGTACCGGGATGAATTTGTGGGTGGATTTTGTAGATATGCACGCGTACATGTGTGAGCGCGTGTTTGTGTGTCTATGCGATTGTGTGTGTTTTTGTGTGTATGTGTTTTGTGCATGTGTGCGTGACTATGTTTGTCTTTGTCCCTCACCATCGTTTGACAACCGATGTTGGTTTACTTACGTCCCCCAAAATTAGTAGTTCGGCAACGGAAGCCGATAAAGAGAGAGTAGACTATAACAAAATATTAGTAAAGGGATCAGTTGTTCGATGAAAACTTTAAAGGTGGTGCCCCAGCATGGTCGCAGCCTAATGACTGAAAAAGTAAAAAAAAATTAAAAAGATTAAAATATTTGTGCACACACACACGCACACACACGCACACAAACACACACACACACACACACGCGCACACACACACAGACACACACACAGACACACACACACGCACACACACACACACACGCGCACATACACAAACACACACAGACACACACTCACACACACTCACACATACACACACATACACACAGAGAAACAGACGCACACACAAACACACGCACACACACTCAACCACTCACGCGAGCACATACACACACACACAGAAACATACACACGCGCACACAAACAGACACACACACACATATATGAGTGTGTTTGTGTGTGTGTGTTTACTATTGTATGCAAGTGTGTTTGTGATTGTATGTGTGCGCGCGCACGCGAAAATCCCTATAATATTCTTCTTCCAGCATGTCACACCATATGTTTGAGTGTTACACTTTAAACGTCTTTATCTATGGAAGGCAATCGGAAACACAATCGAAATCTCTCATGCAATAATATACGTTTATAATATTCCATATATTTCTGCAAAAAAGAAAAA
>NW_021827929.1:7500-9523 GCF_006345805.1 Octopus sinensis
ATAATAATAATGATAATAATAATAACATCAAAACATACCTTAGGAATGAGAACCTAAGTTCGAATTTTCCCCAAGACACCTGAAGAAGGCTGGAGGGTATAACAGCCGAAACGTTAGCAACAAACAAGACGAGGATAAATATCTGTCAACTGTAAATAATGTAAATAATGTAAATAATGTACATAATTCCTGATCTCTTAAATATAGAACTGTATTAAGATACTTACCAGTTGATCACTGCAGTCGATGTAATTGACTTACTCCCCACCTCTCTCCCAAATTGCTGGCATTGTGCCAAAATACGAAACAATTGTAATAAAACGGCTTTTATTTGAAGACAGCAATTGTCTGTAGGTGTTCTTTTATAGATGTGTGCATCTTCATCTTTATCTTTTGTTTCAGTCATTAGATTGCGGCTAAGCTGCAGCAACACTTTGAAGAATTGGGGAACTTAAGGGGCCGGAAAATGGGGTTGGTGAAGGCGTAGAAATTCTTCGACAACTAATCCGGACTAATTCTGGAGGTACGGCGAGCTGGCAGAAACGTTAGCACGCCGGGCGAGTTGCTTAGCGGTTTTTCGTCTGCGCTACGTTTTGAGTTCAAATTCCACCGAGGTCGACTTTGCCTTTCATCTTTTCGGGGTCGATAAATTAAGTAGCAGTTACGCACTGGGGTCGATGTAATCGACTTAATACCTATGTCTGGCCTTGTTTGTCCCCTCTGTGTTTAGCCCCTTGTGGGTAATAAAGAAATAGGTATGTTACTGTCACTCGTATGACCTTTCAGTCGTAATCCTCTCCGGCCAGGGCTTGACTATAGTCTCCAATAGCTTTACTTAGCCGACCGGAAGTGAGGCTAAGGCCCTGTTCAAAGATGTGAGACAGCATGATGTCACCCTCACTGGAAACACATCTAAAGGCCATCGCAGCTTTGGGCAATTTTGTTTTCATAATGTCCCTCTAGCGTCTTTGCAGTCGTTATAGTGTTCACGGAGTATTAAGCAGCAGTTTTGATGTCGGCAGTTTGACACCCGGCGCAAATCATAATCATACAGGTAACTCCTTTCCAATATTCACATGGCTTCAAGTCCTCCAAGTCAGCAAACTTTTGTTCAACTACAGCTTGAAACTTCATGCTCTCCAAAGCCATTGACTGTTGACCAATACATCAAGCTCTTCCTGTGAAAAAAAAAGGACACATAAAAATCCTTAAATTTAGACCGAGCGTCCTCTATAATTATTCCTGTTTCTGCATTCAATTTTCGTCATAAAAATCGAATCGTAGTCGTGTCTCCGGTTCCATATATTATATTTTCGACAAATTGTCTGGACGGAACCAACTTCTTTTCATGTCGGAACAAGAGAAGCGACTGCGTATCAGGATATTTAATACAGAAAATATAATTAGTCAATAACTAATATCATTCTTTCATATATATATATGTGTGTATATACAGTGTACATTTAAACACATACGAGATGGTCATAAGAAGATATATAAACTGCTAGAAGGAGTAGTTAAAATCCAAACCCTAATTAGGGTTAATTTCGAAAGGGAATGAAAATCAAAAACATTTACCATCTATTTCCTGGACCATTGTTTCAGGCTATCTTCAGCAAATAATGTAATTTGCTAGGCAAAACTCTCATCAGCAGGAAAGCCAAAGATTTTAGCTACTTCTTCTAGAGGTTTGGATGTCCGATTAAATGTACACTGTATATATAATGAATAATATATAATTCTATTGACTAGTTTTTCTACACGTAAAGTCATAATGGTAAAAAAATTCTGAATGATATTTTACTACAGCGGTGGTGCCCCAGCATGGCTGCGGCCTTCGGGCTAAAATATTTTTAAGGATTTACCCTGAAATTTACTAATCATATATATGTGTATAGAGATAGATATATGTAACATATGGTATAATCCTAAACAGGGCAAATTTTAGCCATTTCTCCGCAGACTGAAAAAAAACAACTACAAGCAACTTTAATGGGTTCCCATTAGAAGCGTCTAACACCAT
>NW_021827930.1:0-5000 GCF_006345805.1 Octopus sinensis
GGTTGTCAAGCGATGTTGGTGGGGAGTGTGTGGCAAACACAGACACTCAAACATATACACACACATACATATACATACATATATACATATATACGATGGGATTATTTCAGCTTCCGTCTAACAAATCCACTCACAAGGCTTTGGTCGGCCCGAGGCAATAGTAGAAGACACTTGCCCAAGGTGCCACGCAGTGGGACTGAACCCGGAACCATGTGGTTGGTAAGCAAGCTACTTACCACACAGCCACTCCTGCGCATATTATATATATACATATATATATATACACATGCATATGTATAGCTGTATTTTAGTATGCACGTACGTGTATGTACGGAGACACATATATCTCTGTTCTTCGGTTGATAGACAGAGGTACAAGGGGAGAGTGAGAAAGAGAAGGGGAAAGCTAGGTAAGCAGATAGACAGATGGATAAACCGATAGATCGTGTGGGAGATTAACATATATATTTCTATACACACACACACATACATCTATACATATATATATATATTTATATATCTATATCTATATATGTGTGTGAATGTCTGTATATATTAGTATATACATGTAAACGTGTATATATATATATATATTTATAATTATGTATATATATATATGTATATATATATATATGTATATATGTATATATATATGTATATATATATATATATACATATATGTATATATATATACATATATATACATACACATATGTACATATATATATATATACATGCATTGTATAGATGTATTTTTACATATGCATACATGTGTATATGCCTGCCTTTATATATATGTGTGTGTGTGCGCGCGTGCGTGTAGAAAGTGAAAGTAGGCCTGCGCGCATACAGACAGATAAATAAATAATTTGCCGGAGAGAGAGATATAGAGAGGAAGAGAGACAGGGACAGAGACAGAGGCATAGACAAAGCGGGATGGAGAGAGAGAGAGAGAGTAAGAGATGGGGGTGGGGTGGGGTGGGGGTGTGGGCGGTGAAACCGAGAGACCGAAATTGAATAAAAAGCTAACTATAACCACAAAATAAGCGGAAAATCATAGAGGAGTTGAGCAGAAAGGCGTTTTAATGATGGAGACATTTATGTTGGTTTTATGAAACTGATTTCGGACATTTTGATTTTAATGATCGATGATCTGGACTGGACTGGTCTGGACGGGTCTGGTCTGGTCTGGACGGGTTCGGGATGGGGGTGTGCGCGCGTCTGGTGTGGCTTGTGTGGGGGGTTTAGTCTGGCCGTTTGTTCGGGGTCTGGTATGGCTTGTAAGGGGTTTGGTGCGGTCTGTCTATAGTCCTTTCTCTCTCTCTTTCTCTCTTGGTTAGTTAAGAGAGTAAATTGCTAATAAATTTGCCGCCAAATTGGCTTAAAAAAAAGAAGAAAAAAAAAAGAAAAAAGCGACACGCATAGTGGACAGTGGAGAGGTAGCGATGGTGGTGGTGGTGGTGGGTGATGATGAGGATGATGATGATGATGAAAGTGATAATAGAATCACCGTCACTAACTCCAACACCGTCACCACCCTCATTATCTTTGTCATCAACCATAAGCAACACTGCTGTACCCCACCACAACCACCACCACCACCACCACCATCATCATCATCATCATCATCATCATTGTCATCATCACTACCACCACCACCACCACCACCATTATCATCATCGCATCATCATCATCATCATCACCATCATCACCATCATTATCATCATCGCATCATCATCATCATCATCATCATCATAACCATCATCACCACCACTACCACCATTACCAACACCACCATCATCACCACCACCACCATCATTATCCTCATCATCGTCATTGTCATCATCACCACCATCACCACCACCACCATCGTCATCATTATCATCATCGCATCATTATCATCATCACCACCGTCAGCACAACCACCATCACCACACCACCACCACCACCACCACCACCACCACCACCACCACCACCACCATCATCATCATTATCATTCATCATCACCATCATCATTATCCTCCTCATCATTGTCATCATCATCACCACCACCACCACCACCAGCACCACCAGCACCACCACTACCACTACCATCATCATCATCATTATCGCTGCCATCGTTATCTCTCCTCCATCATCATCATCATCATCATCATCATCAGCAGCAGCAGCAGCAGCAGCAGCAGAATGGAATGGACAATAAAAGTAAAAACTAAAAACAAAAGAAAAAATTAATTTTCCAAGAAGACAAAAGCAACAACCAACAAACACACAAAAATCTCCCTCGAAAATTAGGGTCAAAATTCAATAAACGAACCAAAGACAAGAATAATCGATACGTGATTATTGATTAGAAGAAGACGGGGTCCTGGGCGGGGGTGGCTGTAAAGTTAGTATTTCAAGAAATAAAATTCCACATTACAAGTCTGTCTGCCCCTCTGTCCGTCCGTGTGTCTGTCTGTCCGTGTGTCTGTCCGTCCGTGTGTCTGTCTGTCCGTGTGTCTGTCTGTCTGTCTGTCCGTCTGTCTGTCTGTCTGTCCGTCTGTCTGTCTGTCCGTGTGTCTGTCTGTCCGTCTGTCTGTCTGTCCGTCTGTCTGTCTGTCCGTGTGTCTGTCTGCCCGTGTGTCTGTGTGTCTGTCTGTCTGTCCGTATGTCTGTCTGTCCGTGTGTCTGTCTGTCCGTGTGTCTGTCTGCCCATGTGTCTGTCTGTCCGTGCGTCTGTCTGTCCGTGTGTCTGTCTGTCCGTGTGTCTGTATATCCGTGTGTCTGTCTGTCTGTGTGTCTGTCTGTCTGTGTGTCTGTCTGTCTGTCTGTCTATCCGTCTGTCTGTCTATCCGTGTGTCTGTCTGTCCGCGTGTCTGTCTGTCCGTGTGTCTGTCTATCCGTGTGTCTGTCTGTCCGTGTGTCTGTCTGCCCGTGTGTCTGTCTGTCTGTCTGTCTGTCCATGTGTCTGTCTGTCCGTATGTCTGTTTATCCATGTGTCTGTCTGTCCATGTGTCTGTCCGTGTGTCTGTATGTGTGTCTGGTGGGAATGCTCACAGCAGCCATATTCCTACCGCTCTATGTCATGCTGGTGAGACCCATATTGGAGTACGGGATTCAAGCCTCTTCTCCTTATCTCCTCAAAGACATACAGCATCTCGAAAGAGTCCAGAAGCTGGCTACCCGCATGGTCCTTGGTCTCAAGAATTTGTCTTATGAAGAAAGGCTGAAGACGCTCGACCTTTATTCTCTAGAAAAACGACGACGCCGTGGTGATCTCATTCTTGCTCACAACATCATAAGCGGAAAGTGTAACCTCTCGAAAGAGCTGTTCTTCACTCCTGCTCCAGAGCGTCGGCTACGGGGTCATTCCGAAAAGCTCTATCTGCGACGATTTCATCTCAATCGAAGGAGAGGGGCTTTCTCCGTCCTGGTTGCGGATCCGTGGAATAAGCTGCCGGACGAGATGTTGAGGGTACCGACGAACGCTCGGTTCAAAGTCTCCCTTGACCTCAAGTGGCCTGAACTCTTTACATGAACACCACCCTGTACATAACTCCATGTCCCCCTACATGGCCTTGCTTTTTGCTTTTTGAGCCAAAATATTAGCTAACTAACTAACTGTCTAAGTGATAGAGAAAGTGATAAAATTGATCAGGAAAGGAAATCCGGATAATGTAATGGTGAAGTTAAGTTCTCGAGTCATACCGACCCATAAGGGCCAGTTTCCATTGTGTAAATCCCCCACCTGGATGGCACGCCGGTCCCTCGCAGGATTTTTTGCCGGCTAAGGGAACTGGAACAACGTGAAATGAAATGTTTTTGCTCAAGGACAGAACGCGTTGCCTGGTCCAGGAATCGAAACCGCAATCTTACGATCATGAGTCCAGCACCCTTAACTACTAGGCCACACGCCTCCACTATGGAAGAGATGCCTGAAAACTCTACACCCTCTCAGGAACAGAGGACAAAAGATATGGATAGGTGGATGGATTGATGGACGGATGGACGGGCGGACGGATCTATTGGCTTACTCGGAACATCCAAGTTTATTTTGTACTAGCAGTATCGCCCGGCGTTGCTTGGGTTTGTAAGGGAAATAACTATATAAGCATTTTTAGAGAGTTATAGCAAAAAAAATAGCAAAAAAATGCATTAAAAATGGAAAAAAAAATGATGGTAAATTTTTTTTTAAATCGTTGACTCATCGTAGACATTTTTAGAGAGTTACTTTCCTTATATAATAGCGAAAAAATGCATTAAAATGGAAAAAAATGATGGTAATTTTTTTTTTAAATCGTAGACTCATCGTAGACGCGCGCTAATACCCAGAAGGGCTCGATATGAATCACGACTAAAAGATACCCGGTTTTGGTTAAACTGCACCGCAAAATGTGGGAGTAGTTAGGAATCTAAATCGTAGGAGACAGACACACAACTTCTCTTTTATATATAAAGATTTTCCTGGATAGTTTCACTTTCATTATCAATGTCGCGGCTATGGTTAGTCCACGTTACGCTGCAAGGAGCACAGGGATGGTTTCCTTGTTTCTCTGGCATATATACTCCTCTCCTTCGCCCACCTGGATGGGACGCCAGTCCCTCGCAGGATTACTTTTGCCGGCCGAGTGAACTGGAGCAACGAGAAATGAAGTGGTTTGCTCAACAACACAACGCATCACCCGATCCAGGAATTGAAACCACAATCTTACGATCATGATCCCAACACCCTTAACCACTAAAACCACACTCCTCCACGAGGAGAAAGTCAGAATATGAGACATTCTCAAGACTATTCGAGGAGAGACTTAACTTGAAAATACAGGTACAACAGAAACAGGAAGAAAGAGTGAGAGAAAGTTGTGGTGAAGGAGTACAGCAAGGATCACCACCATCCCCTGCCGGAGCCTCGTGGAGCTTTTAGGTGTTTTCGCTCAATAAACACTCACAACGCCCGGTCTGGGAATCGAAACCGCGATCCTACGACCGCGAGTCCGCTGCCCTAACCACTGGGCCAT
>NW_021827931.1:0-2500 GCF_006345805.1 Octopus sinensis
TTTTCTTGTATTTTTATATCGATTTTCACAATATATATATATTTGTTGTTTTTTTTTGTTTTCGTTTTTCTTTGTCAAGAATTGTGTAAAAGAATTGGCAATTATCATCGTTCGGAGTTTAGAAATCAGAGCCTGATTTCTTTATGTATTTATGTTTTATTTCTGAGCTGTCTCAGTCACTGGACTGCGGCCATGCTAGAGTAACGCCTTGAAAGATATTAGTCCAAGGGGTTTTTTTTTTTTTTTTAAACGTGTTACTTATTGCATCGGTCACTTTTTTTCCAAATGATTAATTTACGGGGACATAAACACACCAACACAGGTACAAACCAGACACACACACACACACACATATATATATATACGACAGGCTGCATTCGGTCTATTTCTACGAAATCCTGACTATGGTAGAAGACACTTGACCAAAGTTCTCCGTAGTTGGACTGAACCTGCAACAGAGATGGTGGGAAGCATACCTCTTACCACGTAGCCATGCCTATAAATTAAGAAATATATGTGTGTATGTGTGTGTGTGTGTGTGTGTGTGTGTGTGTTGTGTGTTCAGTTCCACCGCATAACACCTTGGGCAAAAGTTTTCTGCTATAGCCTTCGGCCAACCAGATGTTCTTGCGTAGATTTGGTAGACGGAAACTGAAAGAAATACGTCGTTTATATATGTATATATCTTGGCATAGGAGTGGCTCTGTGGTACGTAGCTTGCTTACGAACCACATGGTTCGGTTTCTGGGTTCAGTCCTACTGCATGACAACTTGGGCAAGTGTCTTCCACTATAGCCTCGGGCCGACCAAAGACCGGTGAGTGGATTTTGTAGACGGAAACTGAAAGAAATACGTCGTTTATATATGTATATATCTTGGCATAGGAGTGGCTCTGTGGTACGTAGCTTGCTTACGAACCACATGGTTCGGTTTCTGGGTTCAGTCCTACTGCATGACAACTTGGGCAAGTGTCTTCCACTATAGCCTCGGGCCGACCAAAGACCGGTGAGTGGATTTTGTAGACGGAAACTGAAAGAAGCCCGTCGTATAAATGTATAACTATGTGTGTGTATACGTTTGTGTGTCTGTGTGTTTGTGTGTGTGTTTGTCCCTCTAACATCGCTTGAAAACCGATGTTGGTGTGTTTACGTTCCCGTAACTTAGCAGTTCGGCAGAAGAGACCAATAGAATAAGTACTATGCCTACAAAGAATAAGAACTGGGGTAGATTTTCTCGACAAAAAACAGCGCTCCAGCATGGCCACATCAAATGACTGAAACAAGTAAAAGAGTAAAATACTATATGTGCCTTTGTGTCTGTGGTTGTCTGCCCATTATTGCTGGACAACCGGTGTTTGTGTACTTACATCCCCGTACTAAATAGATTCTCAGATATAATTTTATCTTGTGAACACAGGTAATACACATCATTTGCACATTTTATAAAATCTATGTAATCCCATAATTATAAGTATCCACACCTTAAAAACCTGACGTTACTAAGACAAGGTCAGCCTAGCAACCATCCACCTCAACAAAAACGACCGCTATTCAGGTTTCTCCGTCCTTGCCATGCCAAATTCTTCTGAAATTACTATTATTCTGAGTGCGTGTGTGATTATATATACATACACGAGCAAAACGCCCCCCACCTCCAATGGACGATGCTGAGTTGTAAAACATTTAAACCAAATATTCTCAGCAACTTGTCCGACCTCCCATAGGCCTCCCCTTTGAGAAACATTGATTTAACCTAAATTTAAGACACCAGCACAAGACGGATTTAGACTGATGTACCTGCGCGTACAAATATACGTTCCTACGGCTTTATCGATCGCATGCTCACCTGGAATCGATTTACGTAATTTTTTCAAGACTTATACACGCCCTGATACCGTCAGTATCCACATATCAAATTTGAGCGCAATCGAATGGCGGATGCCCGACATCCTAGAAGTCACACGTACAGACAGTCAGAACAGATTTTATATAATATATATATATATATATATATCCGCGTATCATACAGCCACACCCACACACACACACACACACACACACATATATATATTTATATATATATATATAGGCGCAGGAGTTGCTGTGTGGTAAGTAGCTTGTTTACCAACCACATGGTTTCGGGTTCAGTCCCACAGCGTGGCACCTTGGGCGAGTGTCTTCTACTATAGCCTCGGGCCGACCAAAGCCTTGTGAGTGGATTTGGTAGACGGAAACTGAAAGAAGTCCCTCGTATATATGTATATATGTGTGTGTGTGTTTGTGTGTCTGTGTTTATCCCCCCCAACATCGCTTGACAAATGATGCTGGTGTGTTTACTTCTCCGTAACTTAGCGGTTCGGCAGAAGAGACCCATAGAATAAATGATTTTTTTTCTTACAAAGAATAAGTCCTGGAGTCGATTTGATCGACTAAAGGCGGTGCTCCAGCATGGCCGCAGTCAAGTAAAAGACTAAAGAGAGAGTATATATATATATATATAT
>NW_021827931.1:7500-9392 GCF_006345805.1 Octopus sinensis
GCCTCAGCAATAATTCTGTATCTACTACTGCAACGTGTGGAGGCGAAATGGCCCAGTTGTTAGGACAGCGGACTCGCGGTCGGAGGATCGCGGTTTCGGTTCCCAGACCAGGCGTTGTGTGTGGTTATTGAGCGAAAACACCTAAAGTTCCACGACACTCCGGAAGGGGGTGGGGGTGGCGACCCCTGTTGTACTCTTTCGCCCCAACTTTCTCTCACTCTCTCTTGCTGTTTCTTGAGTAACGCAACGATGGACTGGCGTCCAGTCCAGGTGGGGCGAACACATACGCCATAGGAACCGGGAAACCGGGCCTATGAGCCTGGCTGGGCTTGAAAAGGGCTTATGAAAAAAAAAAAACTACTGCAACGTTATGAATTTAGAAGTTCTCTCATTCATCGATTCATCCATTTTCTCTTCCTCCTATTCGTAGGTTTTCAGAGTAGACCCTTCGAGTATCTTCTCCATAGACACCATCGGAAAGCACCCTCTCTCCTCCATGCTATCCGTCCTATAGGAGCACACTTAGAGAAGGCCCATTTACTCTGGCCATTCTTGTCACATTTAACCGCCCTTCAACGAAATTACTGGGTGCCAGTAGCTCCCTCTCTAGCCTCACTTCCCTTTTCAATTGGAACCTGAAAAGTCTATGAGGCCTTGGCCAAAGACGAAGGTACCCGTCTTCAACTCTTTTAATCATGTTCATCACACAACCTCTTTTGCCATAGCCACAAGACAGAAAAAT
Source organism: Octopus sinensis (assembly GCF_006345805.1). Classification (NCBI taxonomy): domain Eukaryota; kingdom Metazoa; phylum Mollusca; class Cephalopoda; order Octopoda; family Octopodidae; genus Octopus; species Octopus sinensis. The sequence continues at coordinate 8,243 of NW_021827931.1, forward strand.
TACCCCCCCCCCATCGCGGCCATAGGAAGGAGATGGAGCGATCTTCACAAGGGACTGGGACGATAGCCTGATTCGTCCTATACGTAACAATAACTGTTCGACAAATCTCCATAAGGAGTCTGGTGAAGGCGCGTGGCTTAGTGGTTAGGGCATTCGGCTCACGATTGTAAGGTCGTGATTTGATTCCCGGCGACGCGTTGTGTCCTTGAGCAAGACACTTTATTTCACGTTGCTCCAGTCCACTCAGCTGGCAAAAATGAGTGGTACCTGTATTTCAAAGGGCCAGCCTTGTCACACTTTGTGTCACGCTGAATCTCCCTGAGAACTACGTTAGTGGTACGCGTGTCTGGGGATTGCTCAACCACTTGTACGTTAATTTCACGAGCAAGCTGTTCCGTTGATCGTTGTCAGCTGGGACCCTCGTCGTCGTAACCGACGGAGTGCTCCCCCCATAAGGAGACTGTACGAGAGCATGCAGAACGATTTCATTGCTTTGCGGTAATTAGTCCTTCTTTATATTCAGATTTCAAATTCAGTCGAGATAGATATTGCTTTCCTTCCTTAAGGACGATAAATAAGTACCAGTCAAGCACTGGGGTTTATAATATTGATTTAAACCCCTCCCTATCAAAGCGCTGGGCCTTGTACCAAAATTTTGAAACCAATATTTTATATCGATTTTTTCCAAGCTTCGTAAATCAATCAATTAATCAACAAATAATAAATATACTGATAGAGGGGTGGGAGCAAGGAGCTTTTTGATATAATAATTTTTTTATAAAATGATAAAATTATATGATAAAATTTTCATTTATTAACCTGATTTTGAGGTTTAGCCCTAGGTAACCCAAACCTGCTTGACCAAGTGCTTAACAGCAGATCAGTAATTAAGATGAACGTCTATAATAATAAAATTGTTACTGTTGTTACGTTTGTTTTTTACATCCGGAGCACAGATCAGCTCTAATCGTATATACCTGCTGTTTTTTTCGCATTGTTTAACCACAGGCCGTCGTTTAAGTAGAAAACCTATTGTTGGCGTTTATATTTTCAGTATCAAGTCAAAGGTCAAATCTGATCGACCGTAGCTAACATCGTTGCTGCTATTGTTTCGTGGTTGATGTTGTTTACGCTCAGGCCAAAGATCACG
>NW_021827932.1:5000-9460 GCF_006345805.1 Octopus sinensis
TAAAGTCATTCTAATACACGTCTCGGCTCATAGAAGTTAATTCCTTTCTCTGTTTTCGTCAACGGTACTATAATGGCTTCTGCTATTCACACACACAGACACACACACACACACGCACACACACAAACGCCACACACTCACACATACAGACACACGCACACACAAACACGTGCACATACTCACAAACTCGTACATATATACATACACACATACACACAAATACACGCTTACATACACACATATATACAAGCACATACACAAATACACACACAAACATAGACAAACATACACAAGCACACACACACACACATACACACACACGCATACACCCACTTCCACACATACACATACATGTAGCATAAACGAAAGATTACGGTACGTCTGAAATTATGTGGAGAGGTCACACAACCTCACTATATATATATCCTTCCTCAGCATATAAAACCTATGTCTGATTATTTAATAATACGTCTTGCATTATCTAATGGCTGTGTTACCTTTAAGGAGCATTTGTTTATTATCCACATGAAAGGAATGTTAAGAAAGGACTGGCTGTTTGGTAAGTAGCTTGCTTACGAACCACATGGTTCCAGGTTCAGTCCCACTGCGTGGCACCTTGGGCTATTGTCTTCTACTAGAGCCTCGGGCAGACCAAAGCCCGATTTGGTAGACGGAAACTGAAAGAAGCGCGTTGTATGTATGTATGTATGTATGTATGTATGTATGTATGTATGTGTGTATATATTTGTGTGTCTGTGATTGTCCCCCCAACATCGCTTGACAACCGATGCTGGTGTGTTTACGTCCCCGTAACTTAGCGATTCGGCAAACGGGCCCGATAGAATAAGTACTAGGCTTACAAAGAATAAGTTCTGGGGTCGATTTACTCGACTAAAGGCGGTGCTCCAGCATGGCCACAGTCAAATGACTGAAACAAGTAAATGAGTAAATGAGTAAATTTTCATGCAACTGTTAGCCAACTGCAGTGGTTTGCAACAATACCTTAGCGATGAGGCGCCATTCCCGTGGCTGATAGCGATAACGCAAAATTACGAATCCTACATCTTGTATAGTGAGTATGTATGGCCTAGTGGCCAGAGTGTTGCACTTACGATCTCGAGATCGTGGCTTCAATTCCTAGACCGGGTGGTGTGTTGTGTTATTGAGCAAAACACTTCATCTCACGTTGCTCGGCGATCACTTCAACACCTGAAGTGTGTTACACCGTCCCCCTGTTAAGGCAACGTCGATTTGATGGAGAGAGTGAACTAATACACAGCACATACATTTGATCAGTGTAAACAAATCATTTGTGTAGGTCGTTTGATAAAATCTGATCACTTAAACGGGAGAGTCCAATGATAGTAGAGTCCATCATGGTAATTATCTTGGCCAAATACAAACAACTATGCAACTAATCTGAAAGAAGAAAAAATTAATGCCGATACTCTCATAACGTAGTTTATTTATGATAAATTTCCCACAGAACAGAAACCCATGACTGTAATATAGAAAAGGTGCTGCTACAACATTAAAATTATGCTAAATGTTGCAGCGCACAAGAAAAATCATGGTAACAGGATAGCTGTTCGGTAATACTTTGGAATGGTCTTGAGTTCATAGGAGTGTGCCAGTTAAGAAAACTGAAGAGAAGACCCAGTTGGCTGTAATTCCAACCCACATAACCAGTCAGCTACAGAGATTAGATTCAATCAATAAACCATTAAAAGGATTCATGCAGAAGTGACATCAACAGGAAGATGGAAGAGTCCTACTATTTCACAACGTTTGTGAATGAGTGCAGAGTTCATGGAATGCTGCACAAGAAGAGGTAATTGAGAAACTATTGATAAAAATAAGGAATTAATAATACTCTTGATAATATTGAGGATGATTGAAGTTAATTAGGAGATTGTCAGTTTAATTAGAGATAAAGTTTGAAGAAGTCATTGATAATCCTGTTTCTGATTCAGAGAATTCTAGTGATTAAGAGAGTATCAGTCATATGAATGACGACAACAGAAATGAGTTTTCAGGCTCTGACGATGCTAATTTACTTTCAGAAGATGATTTTCTAGGTTTTGTGGATGAAGATTAAATAAACTTTTATGAGACTTTCTTTTACGGTTATTTTTACCGCTTGCTATGTACAGTAACCCGTGCTATTCTCTGAACCACCAGTTTGTATTATAGGACCGTCAGATAATTCGTTCATATATTTTTTTCCTAATTTTCATTAATAGTTTTAACGAATCAGTCACTAAATTTGTTTCTTCATTGCTTACGATATCTTGCAGACGTTCCATTTGCTTGTCAATGCTTTGACGGTAGAAATCACCAGGTCTTGGTTCGAAGAGTTCATCAAACCCTGTTTATAGCGCTACGTCGTTGCTGAAAGAAACGTCTCGCAGACGAAAAAGATAACAATCTAAATTCAGGAGAATACGGTGGTCCAACAGAGATTCCCAAACAAGTTTTCGAATAGCATTTTTGGTTAAATAGGCTGCGTGGAGGCGAACGATGTTGTGTTGAAGAGGATAACATTCTGGTATCTTATTCAAATTCCAAAAGCGATAAACAGAAGTTGTAGAAGCATAGAGCTTAAACACACACACACACACACACTCTCTCTCACACACACACACACACACACTACACACACACACACACACACACACACACACACACACACACACACACAAAACAAACAAAAAACACTAGGATAAAAATATTCTCCGCGTTAATTGAAATAACATTGGAAAGAAACGAAGCAATTTATCTGGCAACCCCAAAGAATGCTTGTTGTGTAATTTTACTTTGTCTGCACGTATTACATCTATCTATAGCAATTCATTCAGATTTATTGTTCTTTGGTGATTGTTTTGTGCCAGTTTTTACCAATATATTTGCTTTTGTTTGCATGTAGCAGGATTCATTGATACCAATCTATTTCTTTTTAACCATGACAAACTTAATATAGTTTCCTTTAAAGGTCAGTGTAAAGAGACCTTGTATGATTTCACTCTGTATTCCACTATACTGTCCCAATATTGTACTTACATGAACAAAATCATATATTTCTCTCATAAAACCGTTTTAAAACATCTTTCAATAATTGCATTATGAGACACTCTAAAATCGATTTTTTTTTCCAGAAAATGTCCTCATAATGTAGGAGAGCGTCATATGCGGAAGCGCAACATATGCACCGATAAGACCAGACTATGTTTTGATAGATAGATATATTTGCATCTATCTATCTATCTATCTATCTATCTATCTATCTATCTATCTATCTATCTATCTATCTATCTATCTCTATCTATCTATCTATCTATCTATCTATCTATCTATCTATCTATCTATCTATCTATCTATCTATCTATCTATCTATCTATCTGCCTAGCTGTCTGTCTGTCTCTCTGTCAATCTATCTAAATACGAGGGGATGCTGGAAAGTTCTTGGCTTTGAGTAGAAGAAAATATAGAAGGATCAGTTAATCATAACTTTATTGAACATATTCTCCTCTCAGATTCAAACATTTATTGCAGCGGATAGTTGGACCCCTAACAGACGTTTCGGAAGCAGTATCCAACACGAGTCCCCACCAAAGTAAATAACACAACGTTCTATGTCCTAACATGACCTCCGCGCTAACTTGGAGATCAAGGTTATTATTTGGCATTAATACTGCATCAGTCGCTATTTAGTTTTTGATGAGCCCACTAGTAATTTACGACACCACTGCTTGAAGAGTCTCTGAGATTCTATATATCGTTAACGGGAGATTCGACTTTCATCGTGCTGCTAGACATCTGTCACTGAGGAATTCATAGCAGGTTGAAATCATGTGATCTGGCTGTTCCGCCGTCGGTAGCAAACAATTATCGTCTGTCAAAGATATAATTACGTGTACTTTTTGCACTACAAATCCTTACGAAAGATCCTACGTAGGTAAGTAATGCAGTATTCTGTGTTATACACCCACACCCACACAACCACACACACAGACACTTTACTAATAATGACAAGTTCTGATTTAGCTGGGTTAATAAGCCTACATTTAGGATTGGATAGGAAGTTCTTTGTATGGTCTTTGATAGTAATAACGGCCTCTTTCTTGGGGAGGACCTCTATTTTTTAAAATCTAATTTAAGTCTAGCGGCGATAACGCTAGCTTCTTTATTAATTTCATTATAGGTCTGTGGTCTAGCATTGATGATGCTGTTGTGTAGGAGTTGTGAATATTTTCTGTTTTCTACTAGGTACAAGTTCTTGGTTTTATCGGAAAAAAGTGCCTTTTTTGGAGCTTTTTATGTAATTTATATCTTTTTTCAGTTTCTGTTGGAAAGTGCTAAAGGACTTACGAAATATTATTTGTTCATTAGCTTCAGTAGGTTTGCTTCGAAGTTTTCGAAGCCTTTGATCTTTGGAGGGAATTTCGTAAATTTTATACCAT
>NW_021827933.1:0-9691 GCF_006345805.1 Octopus sinensis
ATGCTGGTGCGTTTACGCCCCCATAACTTAGCAGTTCGGTAAAAAAACCCGATAGAAAAAGTCCTAGGCTTATAAAAAATGCTTATAAAAGAATATATTCTTTTATTCTTTTACTTGTTTCAGCCATTTTGACTGCAGCCATGCTGGAGCACCGCCTTTAGTCGAACTCATCGGCCCCAGGACTTATCTCTCCCTCTCTCTCTCTCTCTCTCTATCTATCTATGTCTCTCTATCTTCTCTCTCCCCCTTCTCTCTCTCTCTATCTATCTATCTATCTATCTATCTATCTATCTATCTATCTATCTATCTATCTATCTATCTATCTATGTCTCTCTATCTTCTCTCTCCCCCCTTCTCTCTCTCTCTCTCTCTCTCTATCTATCTATCTATCTATATATCTATCTATCTATCTATCTGTCTGTCTGTCTGTCTGTCTGTCTGTCTGTCTATCTATCTATCTAACTATCTATCTATCTATCTATCTATCTAGTTCTCTATTTAGGGCAATAATCCACGCTCTAAAAACAAACTGATCAAACTATTTCTTCAATTCACACGGTTTAAAACCCTTCCTTACCTTCTTATTGTCCCATATCCATTAGAGAAGCGATCTAACGGCTGATAGCCTTAATACAGTAATTAGCGAATGACAAAAGAACAGATGTTACATAATACCTTCTATTAGCTTACAGTCGTTTCCACTGTCAGTGAGTGTGAGCTCTGAGCTGGCGGCCCCCGGTGCAGTATTCGATAACTTCCTCGAAGATCATTTGGAAGAAGAATATTATAAGAGGGTAAACTCTCGTGCGTGCGTGCGTGCGCGTGTGTGTGTGTGTGTGTGTGTGTGTGTGTGTGGTGTGTGTGTACCAGTATATATATATGGGAAGAGTATGGATGAACTTATACTCTATCACCTGGAATGTGACATGAAGATATTTGATAATATATTTCTCCCTCGATCCATCCATCCATCCATCCATCCATCAATACATATATATATACATATAGATACATACATATATATATATATATATATATACATATATGTATAAACCCTCCTTCCCTTCTTTCCTGAGCGTCAATAATACTTTAATTGTTCCACGTCCTGCGTTGCTGTGTTTTTTTCTCATTTTTTCTCTTTTTTTCTGTGTTTTCTTGTTTGGATTAACTTTATATATATATATATATATATCAACAATCAAGGAACGGCCATAATAGGCCATTCACACACTAGAAATAACAGCCAAAGCTTCAACCGCAAATAAAGATCAATTCCGAAACAGGAGAAAATTTAAAAAAACATTTACCCCTGTATTTCTTGTACGATGCACCGTTTCGTCTGCTGTTTAATGGTAAACTAACCTGATTAAATTAAATCAAGCCAATCTTCCATAGGCCCTCAGATTCTTCAGCAAGAAATAGCCAAGTCGGGACAGATATTTTCACGAGGCATTTCCAACCCTGCCAAGGCAATATCTGACCTAAAATTTTCAAATCGTCGCACTCGCGCCAAATTTATCGGCAGCAAATAAATATAAGCCGTCGATTCCATTACGGAATTAACCAGAAAATTCATAATTAATCAATATAGGGTGGTGAAAAAAAATTTTGTAGAATTCCTTTTGCCACCAGCGGCCTAGTGGGAAAAAATTAAATAGTCGTAGACCATTTTTAAGTTCAACATCAACAATCAAGGAACGGCCATAATAGGCCATTCACCACTAGAAATAACAGCCAAAGCTTCAACCGCAAATAAAGATCAATTCCGTAAACAGGAGAAAATTTAAAAAAACATTTACCCTGTAATTTCTTGTACGATGCACCGTTTCGTCTGCTGTTTAATGGTAAACTAACCTGATTAATTTAAATCAAGCCAATCTTCCATAGGCCCTCAGATTCTTCAGCAAGAATAGCCAAGTCGGGACAGATATTTTCACGAGGCATTTCCAACCCTGCCAAGGCAATATCTGACCTAAAATTTTCAAATCGTCGCACTCGCGCCAAATTTATCGGCAGCAAATAAATATAAGCCGTCGATCCATTACGGAATTAACCAGAAAATTCATAATTAATCAATATAGGGTGGTGAAAAAAAATTTTGTAGAATTCCTTTTGCCACCAGCGGCCTAGTGGGGAAAAATTAAATAGTCGTAGACCATTTTTAAGTTCAACATCAACAATCAAGGAACGGCCATAATAGGCCATTCACCCACTAGAAATAACAGCCAAAGCTTCAACCGCAAATAAAGATCAATTCCGTAAACAGGAGAAATTTTAAAAAAACATTTACCCTGTAATTTCTTGTACGATGCACCGTTTCGTCTGCTGTTTAATGGTAAACTAACCTGATTAAATTAAATCAAGCCATCTTCCATAGGCCTCAGATTCTTCAGCAAGAAATAGCCAAGTCGGGACAGATATTTTCACGAGGCATTTCCAACCCTGCCAAGGCAATATCTGACCTAAAATTTTCAAATCGTCGCACTCGCGCCAAATTTATCGGCAGCAAATAAATATAAGCCGTCGAATCCATTACGAATTAACCAGAAAATTCATAATTAATCAATATAGGGTGGTGAAAAAAAATTTTGTAGAATTCCTTTTGCCACCAGCGGCCTAGTGGAAAAAAATTAAATAGTCGTAGACCATTTTTAAGTTCAACATCAACAATCAAGGAACGGCCATAATAGGCCATTCACCCACTAGAAATAACAGCCAAAGCTTCAACCGCAAATAAAGATCAATTCCGTAAACAGGAGAAAATTTAAAAAAACATTTACCCTGTAATTTCTTGTACGATGCACCGTTTCGTCTGCTGTTTAATGGTAAACTAACTGATTAAATTAAATCAAGCCAATCTTCCATAGGCCCTCAGATTCTTCAGCAAAATAGCCAAGTCGGGACATATTTTCACGAGGCATTTCCAACCCTGCCAAAGCAATATCTGACCTAAAATTTTCAAATCGTCGCACTCGCGCCAAATTTATCGGCAGCAAATAAATATAAGCCGTCGATTCCATTACGGAATTAACCAGAAAATTCATAATTAATCAATATAGGGTGGTGAAAAAATTAAATAGTCGTAGACCATTTTTAAGTTCAACATCAACAATCAAGGAACACCACCCTATATTGATTAATTATGAATTTTCTGGTTAATTCCGTAATGGAATCGACGGCTTATATTTATTTGCTGCCGATAAATTTGGCGCGAGTGCGACGATTTGAAAATTTTAGGTCAGATATTGCCTTGGCAGGGTTGGAAATGCCTCGTGAAAATATCTGTCCCGACTTGGCTATTTCTTGCTGAAGAATCTGAGGGCCTATGGAAGATTGGCTTGATTTAATTTAATCAGGTTAGTTTACCATTAAACAGCAGACGAAACGGTGCATCGTACAAGAAATACAGGGTAAATGTTTTTTTAAATTTTCTCCTGTTTACGGAATTGATCTTTATTTGCGGTTGAAGCTTTGGCTGTTATTTCTAGTGGGTGAATGGCCTATTATGGCCGTTCCTTGATTGTTGATGTTGAACTTAAAAATGGTCTACGACTATTTAATTTTTTCCACTAGGCCGCTGGTGGCAAAAGGAATTCTACAAAATTTTTTTTCACCACCCTATATTGATTAATTATGAATTTTCTGGTTAATTCCGTAATGGAATCGACGGCTTATATTTATTTGCTGCCGATAAATTTGGCGCGAGTGCGACGATTTGAAAATTTTAGGTCAGATATTGCCTTGGCAGGGTTGGAAATGCCTCGTGAAAATATCTGTCCCGACTTGGCTATTTCTTGCTGAAGAATCTGAGGGCCTATGGAAGATTGGCTTGATTTAATTTAATCAGGTTAGTTTACCATTAAACAGCAGACGAAACGGTGCATCGTACAAGAAATTACAGGGTAAATGTTTTTTTAAATTTTCTCCTGTTTACGGAATTGATCTTTATTTGCGGTTGAAGCTTTGGCTGTTATTTCTAGTGGGTGAATGGCCTATTATGGCCGTTCCTTGATTGTTGATGTTGAACTTAAAAATGGTCTACGACTATTTAATTTTTTCCCACTAGGCCGCTGGTGGCAAAAGGAATTCTACAAAATTTTTTTTCACCACCCTATATTGATTAAATATATATATATATATATATATATACATAAAATGAGAAAATGGAGAAATATATCTAAATCAATCATTAACTATCAGATAATACCGAATCATATACTTTATTAAAACACTACACAATAGCAATGAGATTAGACATTAATACAGTATATTGGATATATGTTATCCCATGGAGGGTTGGATTTACAACCCCTATCTCATTTTATATATATATATATATATATATATATATATATATATATATATATATATTTATATATACGACGGGGTTCTTTCAGTTTCCTATTTCTTTATTGCCCACAAGGGGCTAAACATAGATAGGACAAACAAAGACGGAGATCGACCCCAGTGCGTAACTGGTACTTAATTTATCGACCCCGAAAGGATGAAAGGCAAAGTTGACCTCGGCGGAATTGGAGATCGACTTTACCTTTCAGTTTCCGCCTACCAAATCCACTCACATGGCTTTGGCTGGCCCGAGGCTATGGTAGAAGACAAGGTGTCACAGTGGGATTGAACCCGGGACCATATGGTTGGGAAGCAAGCTTCTTACCAAACAGCCACACCTGCGCCTACCCAAAAGATTCAAGAATGGAAAGGAATTGAAAGCGAATGCAACTATAACATGTGAAACAAAAATATCCCATCTTCTGGGGGGCGATATCTTAGAACTAAAACCTCCAAACCGGTGCCCCAGCGTGGCCGCACTCCAGTGACTGAAAGAAGTAAAGAATAAACCACACACACACACACACACACACACACACACACACACAAACACACACACACATACAAACACACACACACACACACACACACATACACACATAAATATACAGACTTAGGCGTAGGAGCGGCTGTGTGGTAAGTAGCTTGTTTACAAACCACATGGTTCCGGGTTCAGTCCCACTGCGTGGCACCTTGGGCAAGTATCTTCTACTATAGCCTCGGGTAGACCAAAGCCTTGTGAGTGGATTTGGTAGACGGAAACTGAAAGAAGCCCGTCGTATATATGTATATATATGTGTGTGTGTGTGTGTGTGTATATGTTTGTGTGTCTGTGTTTGTCCACCCCCCACCCAACATCGCTTGACAACCGATGCTAGTGTGTTTACGTCCCCGTAACTTAGCGGTTCGGCAAAAGAGAGCGAGAGAATAAGTACTAGGCTTACAAAGAATAAAGTCCTGGGGTCGATTTGCTCGACTAAAGGCGGTGCTCCAGCATGGCCACAGTCAAAATGACTGAAACAAGTAAAATGGTAAATAAAAAATAGTAAAGACACACGAATATATATTTTAGTATACATCACGAAAATGGGTGTTAGTGACTTCGAAGCCGCCATCAAGCCAATGGCGGCTAGTAAGCTTTCATTTTCCATACCGGCCATTTTATTTCTAAAGCAAATAGTTATACATATGTGCTCTAATAAGTATTCTACCGTTAAGGAGTTTCATATGAATTTCATATGAAAACAAACATCAATACGTGTATTATATATATTTATGCATATGTATAAAAATGTGTTTGTTTATATATGTGTGTATCTCTATATATATATATATAGATACACACACACACACACACAAACACTCATACATAAACATGCACACACACCCATCACACAAGATAGGTTCACAATCCAAGAGAAACAGAGCGAGACCAGAAGTCAAGGTGTTGGTATAATGAGAGAAAGAGAGAGAAAAAGAAAGAAAGATTGAGTGTGTGTGTGTGCGTGAGAGAGAGAGAGAGAGAGAGAGAGAGTGGGAGAGTGAGAGAGGGGTAGAAGAAAGGTAGAAGAGGGAGAAGGTAAGGGTGACAAGTGTGAGAAAAGGAGTGGGAGAAAGTGAAGGATTGATAGAGCGGAAAATGACAAGTGTATGAAATGAAAAGCAAGAATGTGTCTGTGCGTGTGTATTTGTGGTTTAAGGTGTCTCGGCTGTGTCTGTAAGAGGTTTGTATGATCGTATGAGTGCTGACACACACACACGCACGGGCGGGTGGGCGCGCGCGCGCGCACACGCACATTTAATTATGACTAAGGCTAACAGGTCGAAACTTCGAAGTCCCTGTCACTCTTCATGCAATACTTAGATAAACATGGACTGTATCAAAAGTATTAAATCTTTACTTATATTCTCTTTTCTCTTTCTCTTTTACTTGTTTCAGTCATTTGACTGCGGCCATGCTGGAGCACCGCCTTTAATCGAGCAACTCGACCCCGGGACTTATTATTTTGTAAGCCCAGTACTTATTCTATCGGTCTCTTTTTTGCCGAACCGCTAAGTGACGGGTACGTAAACACACCAGCATCGGTTGTCAAGCAATGCTTGGGAGACAAACACAGACACACAAATATATACATATATACGACAGGCTTCTTTCAGTTTCCGTCTACCAAATCCACTCACAAGGCATTGGTCGGCCCGGGGCTATAGCAGAAGACACTTGCCCAAGATGCCACGCAGTGGGACTGAACCCGGAACCATGAGGTTGGTTAGCAAGCTACTTACCACACAGCCACTCCTATATATATATATATAATATATTATATAGAGGGTACTATTATTCATAGGTACCGCACGCTAGGAGGGACTTTTGCAGTCAAAACTACTAAAATAAACAAAATGTACCGAATGCAAAACTATATATTTTTCACCGGAATAGTTCAATACTGAATTTTTGTTCCGAGTAGGCAAGTTGTTACCGAAATGCATTGCGAAAAAGCCCGCCATTTTCATAGATATGTAAAGATAAACATTCGTACATGCTGCGACGAATTCTACGGTTGGTTGTCGGGTATGTGATGTGTTTTTTCTTATATGTCTTGTGTTCGTTGCACTGAAGAGCATATTCTGCATTGATTGCGAAATCACAGGTGATATGTAACTAAATTCTTTTTTTAAATGACTTGCTTTGAAGTTTTGCATTCGGTACAATTTGTTTATTTTAGTAGTTTTGACTGCAAAAGTCCCTCCTAGCGTGCGGTACCTATGAATAATAGTACCCTCTATATAATATAAAAAAGTATTTTCAAAGTTGAAAAAATTTTCAGATATTTTCTCTTACGAGGTTTTACTGATAATTTCTTATAAAGATTTTATCCTTATTTTTAAATATATATATATATATATATATTATATACAGGTACACATATATAAATAAATAAATATATATATATACACAAAAACATTATAGTATGTATATATATATAACGTATACACACATATAAACATATATATATATATATATATATATATATATATATATATATATATATATATATATAAAGGGAAAGTTTACGAAAATAAACAAAAGACGAAGGCAGGTGGAGTACAAACAAACAAATGTATTAGTATAGCGCTCAGGAATAGAAAAAGTCTTTTACGTTTCGAGCCTACGCTCTTCGACAGAAAGATGCACAGAAAAGAAACAAGAAGAGAAACAAGGGGAGAAAAAAATGCGTGTAGGAGCTAACGGTCTATAAAATATATGGATAGATAGATATACATACACACACTCTCTCACACACACATGCTCACACACAACACACACACACACACACGCTTATATACATACATACGAGTGAGTGTATAAACGAAAGAGGGGCGTTCAGCCAATTTATTGGATGTTACATGTACAGATGAAAATAGTTTAATTCAAGTTCGTTGGTACTCTTGAGTTTCAAGACCGATGCTGGTCGTCAGCCATTCAAATTCAAAATGTCTGACGATTAGCATCACGCTTGAAATTTAAGAGTGCCAACGAATTTGAATCAAGTTGTTTACATCTATATACATACATACATACATACATACATACATACATACATACATACATGCGTGCATACATACATACATGCATACATACATGCATGCATACATACATATATGTATGTATATATATAAATATATATATAAATATATATATGTATGTATGTATATATATATACTCCTTACTCTCATTTACTTGTTTCAGTCATTTGACTGTGGCTATGCTGGAGCACCGCCTTTAGTCGAGAAAATCGACCCCAGGATTTATTCTTTGTAAGCCTAGTACTTATTCTCTCGCTCTCTTTTGCCGAACCGCTAAGTAACGGGGAAGTAAGCACATCAAGCGATGTTGGGGTGACAAAGACACACAAACATATACACACATACATATATATATATATATATATACACTTATATACGACAGGCTTCTTTCAGTTTCCGTGTACCAAATCCACTCACAAAGCTTTGGTCGTCCCGAGGCTATAGTAGAAGACACTTACTCAAGGTGGCACGCAGTGGGACTGAAGGTGGAACCATGTGGTTCGTAAGCAAGCTACTTACCACACAGCCACTCCTACGCCTAGTGTAAGATGCCTCCCCGGCGTGGAATCGAACCCCTGTCTCCCGTGTGACAGGCGGGGATACTTACCACTATACTATCGAGGATGACTATCGAGGATGACTATATATAGTGTGGTAAGAACTTTGCTTCCCAGCCACATGGTTCCAGGTTCAGTCCCACTGCGTGGCACCTTGGGCGAGTGTCTCCTACTATAGCCTCGGTCCGGCCAAAGCCATATTATTTCTAGAATCAATTACGGTATATAGGCGCAGGAGTGGCTGTGTGGTAAGTAGCTTGCTAACCAACCACATGGTTCCGGGTTCAGTCCCACTGCGTGGCATCTTGGGCAAGTATCTTCTGATAGCCCGGGCCGACCAATGCCTTGTGAGTGGATTGGTAGACAGAAAACTGAAAGAGCCTGTCGTATATATGTATATATATATATATATATTTATGTGTGTATGCGTGTGTATGTTTGTGTGTCTGTGTTTGTCCCCTTAGCATTGCTTGACAACCGATGCTGGTGTGTTTACGTCCCCGTCACTTAGCGGTTCGGCAAAAGAGACCGATATAATAAGTACTGGGCTTACAAAGAATAAGTCCCGGGGTCAATTTGCTCGACTAAAGGCGGTGCTCCAGCATGGCCGCAGTCAAATGACTGAAACAAGTAAAAGAGTAAAAGAGAGTATATATTTGATTTAAATTTGTTCGACGCACTTCTCTGCAGCATAAAACTTCTCGCAATTGCATCTGCATCCTGTTACACTCGGTTAAATGGTCACAATCCAGAGAAGCGAACCCAGGATTATTTTAGAGAGAGAGAGAAAGAGATAGAGAGAGAGAGTAGATGCGGAGATGACAACTGAGGTAGTGGTTGTAGTAGTTTGTGGTTGTATAGCTTACTGTGACGATGATAGTGTTGATGATGGTGATGACGATGTAGAGGATGGTGGTGAGGGTGTTGATGGCGGTGTTGTTGTTGCTGTTGATGTTTACCCTGTGTCGGCTACATTGTGTCGAGGAATTGCATGAAAAGAGACAAGCCAAATGTGAACATCTCGTTTATTTTTCTTTCTGGGTTTAATGTGTATACTGGACTTACATTATCCAAATGCTCTCTCTCTCTCTCTCTCTCTCTCTCTCTCTTTCTTTCTTTCTTTCTTTCAGTCTCCTTCTTTCTTTCTTTCTTTCTTTCTTTCTTTCTTTCTTTCTTTCTTTCTTTCTTTCTTTCTTTCTTCT
>NW_021827934.1:0-9477 GCF_006345805.1 Octopus sinensis
CTGTGCCGGCGGCACGAAAAAAACACCCACTACGCTCACAGAGTGGTTGGCGTTAGGAAGGGCATCCACCTGTAGAAACACTGCCAGATCATACTGGAGCCTGGTGCAGCCTCCTGGCTTCCCAGACCCCGGTCAAACTGTCCAACCCGTGCTAGCACGGAAAACGGACGTTAAACGATGATGATGATGATGATGATGATGATGATGATGATTTCCCCTCTTTGTTTCTCTCTCCTTTCTCTCTCACTTTCCCACTCTCTTACTCTTCCTTTCTCTCGGACTCTCCCTCGCTATCTCTTACTCTCTATCTTCATCTATCTCTCTCCCATTTATAAACAACAAAAGATCTTGAGTAAGTTGAGAAATAAAATATTTAGAAAGATCAATCAGAAATATCAGGCAGTAACAACGGAAAGGTCTGCTTGAAGGCAGACAGCAAAACACTAACATTTAAAAGGGACAGACGAACTTGCGAGCTGAATAAAAATAATAAAATATTGGAAACCAAAGTTTGAAGGGATAGAATTTGAGGATAGTAGAGTCACCATGGCTGGCATTTCTTAACGACGGACAGCAACGTATTGACAGTTTAACGGCTGGCGTAAAATTTTGAACTTGATGTAAAAGAAAATTCGTAAACACCAAGTTTTGAATTGATTCTTTCTCACGACAGTAGACTCACCATGGCAAGCATTCAAAACTTCTTCATCATGGACGGCAACACATTGACGATTTAAAGGCTGGCGCAAATTTTTTAGCTTGATGTAACAGAGAATTGCTAAACACCCGCTCCTTTAAATTTTAATCCCCTTCCAGCCCCATTTAGACCCCTTTTCACATTTTGGTTAATATAACCCGATTTCATTCGGGTCTACTGGGGCCACATTTTATAAGATGAGTAATTTTGTCCTAGAGGTGACGCCTTTCATTTGAGGAAAAAAATAGTTGTCATACAAACTTGCCAGCACTTTTAACATAGGTGTGCATATTTTCAGCTGAATCGACCGACTACGAAATGCACACATTATATATATATATGTGTGTATATATATATGTGTGTGTGTGTGTGTGTGTGCACGCATTATATATACAAATGTATACAAATGAGATATATATCTGTATAAATTAAATTATAGATAAAACCACTAATAGGCAAATCAAACAGTGAAAAACCAAAAACAAAAACATTAAAAAAAATATGATATAGAAAATATATGAAATATAAAATTGAAAAATTTTAATTACTTAAATTGAAAATAAAAATTATTAAATTATATTTATAATTTGTTTAAAAATATATATAACTATGAAAAAGTATGAAAAAGTTTAATATACATAAATACAGATATATATACACTTTGTATATATACATTATATATACATATTTATATATAGAACACACACACACACACACACACATACATTATATATACATATTTATATATAGAACACATACACACACACATATAAATGAACACAAGAATATCTGATTCATAATATTTGTTCTCCTGCTCGAGTGTTGGTGACAGACAGATACATAAAAGAAGCCTATGTGATGGGAAGGTAAGAAACAGAGTGAGTGAAAAAGAGAGGAAATAGCGAGAGTGACAGATACGTTAAATAACGGGAGTGGACTTATCAAAGTTATAAATGAAGAGGAGTGAGAGGGTAATGGAGGAAATAGTGTGAGTGAGGACGATGGACCCTAGCAACCACACCTTTTAAGATAGGGATTTCTAAGGTAGCCCACGAGCATCGTCACCTCATTCTACATGTCCCTGTAAATTTTGGAGCGAATCGGACGGGATGTAGTGGCATTGAAAGCGATCCAAGCGGTAAAAACGCATTTCAGTTTTATGTATAATATATATTATATATATAATATATATATATATATATATATAGGGAGATGTACTCGCATAGCAAGTAATTTGATCTGAGATCGTGTGCTGAAACGAAAACAATTGCAGCGTGGAAGATGTTTATAAGCCATTTAAGAAACACACAAAAGCCGTTCGATTCATTTCAACATTTAAGTTTAATTTGTCAAAATATTTTCGTCGCTAAAATCCGCAACCTGTTCACTGACAAAGTCCGTGCTGATAGAAAACTGTCCGACGAACGGCAACGGGAAACTCAGAGTAACAGATTTTGTTGAATTTTCTGCTGCTTTAAATAAAGTATATATATATATATATATATATAATTAATCAAAATAAAAACATGATGCCAAGGATTCAGCGGTACATATGTTTCGGGCCTTTATTAGACGGATTTATAACAATGCATAATGTATGTCTGTGGCCTTCTTCAGCCGCGCACAACTTCCACAAGGACATGTATTACATCAAAAGTTCTTGGTTGGGGATGCAAATCCTCTCGTTCGCGTACGACATAATGCGGCAACAGCATAAAAATGAAGCGTCCATCTCGAATTTCTATATATATATATATATACGGTGGTTGTCTATTGGTTATGCGGAGTCTGACCACCTCTAGTACTTACGCCTTAGATCCAACATGGCGTCTGATGTGGCTTCTTAAACCAGAAAATGTATTTTAAAGACACCCACATAGATTGCATATCTGATGTGGACCACTAAGAGCTACGGTTAATTTCTGATCTTTGTATATCTTAAAATGTCTTTTGAGGCCTCCGTTAGATTTACAGACCTTTTATCATACACAGCATTGAAAGGTGTGCACAGATATATAGTCGGAGTAGTTGGTGGGAGTTCGTTGCTGTTGGGTCCTCAAATGAGATTTGAGCCCACCAAAAGAAAGGCACAGTCTGTCACAAATATATATATATATATATATCATCGCACCGATGATCTACGGACATTTATGTAAGTAAACTTACGTAATATGTTAATAGTGTAACATGTATGCGAATAATCTATATTTTTATTGCTTTTTCTTTTGTCGATTACGTTTTGGTTGTTTTGCTAAATTTTTCTTGAGAATATTTCTTAGTGGTAAGACCATAGCGGATCTATTTCTAACATAAGGGTGTCCACGTAGTGGTATCCCTCTAACATGTATATATATATATATATATATATATATATAATATATATATATATATATATATATATATATATTATATATATATATATATATATAGATAATATATATATATATATATAATTTATATATATATATATATATATGCATGGAGTCGAACCAGGGACAGCTGATGAAGGGGAATATTCCTTGTATTGTTTGTCTTGTACTCTGTTTTTTCGTTGTTAAAAAAAGTCCGTTTCCATGTTTGTTTTTATGTTTTCGTTTCTCGTTGAGTTCTACGTCTATTTGTGGTGTCCTGTACTCATTTATATATATATACATACACACACACACACACACACACACACTATATATATATATATATGCATGTATATATACATGTAGATGTAGGTACGTACATATATGTATGTATGTTTGCATATATTTTATTTATTAAATTTTATATATATATATATATATATATATATATGCGACGGACGTCTATCAGATCCACTCACAATGCTTTTGTGAACCTGAGGCTATAGTAGAATGCAGTAACCCAAGGTACCACGCAATAGGATTGAACCCGGAACCACATGACTGGGAAACAAATGTCTTAGCACACAGCCATGCCTGCGCCTCCACTGTTGCATGTACTATTTTATTAATCCGAAAAACTTTACAACACCGTTGCTTAGTGTTTCCTGTGACCGTTCATCAGATAATCGTGAAAATACGGAATGATTAAATCATGTGCGTATACACAATATTGACCAGAGAGGAAAGTGTTTGTCTCCAATCCTTTCAGACGCATCCACCAGATACATTCTTTCGCTATAGCCACAAGGATGATGAAAATAGCTCTTCATTCCTGTTTGAAGGAAAGAGGCGTGACAATATTGACGATAGACTCGACTGATAAACCGGCTCATCCTACACGTGACAGCAGTTGTTCGACATAAGCCCACAGGTCGGAAATTGTTGGACACTGCACGAGTGCATGCAGAACGGTTTCGTCGCTCTGACCGCATCTCGGGCAGGTCGGCCTCGTGTTTCTCGAGCCGTGTCTGTAGAGCTTATCCCGAACAGGTAGCACTTCTCGGTAGCACTGCCAGGCCAGGGATCTCTGGAAGTTGTCCATGGGCCCTGGCCCGAAAGTCGTCCTGAACAGGCGGGTCAGGTATTCCTCGTCGACGTCCAGGTTCGCCCCGAGCTCGTCGTCGTACCTCCCCTCCACTAATCCCCTATAGAATGCTTGGGTTGTGTTGGAGTCACTCAAGGTCGACCCGGGACCGCAGAGTTGCTTGACACATGTTTTAATTGGCTCGAGTAATTTGCGCCCCTGTTCATCTACCCGAGACCGAATGATGACTTTGTTGCTCGTTGCGCCTCCACCTCCCGGGCCTCTTGCGCGGTTCCAACACCTTCATTCCTTAGAGTACGCATCCTAGCCCTTGATAACACACCTTTCGTGTTTGGCGTTGAAATGTTGGTCGAGGGCCAATCTCGCCGCCAAAACGTCGGATGCGATGCCATTTCTTAACTAGGTCACCCTCTACTTGGTTTCTATCTATGGCTAGTGCTTTGCTATACCTAATCGCTTCTGCTTTTACTGCTCTCTTGAGGGGAGCAAACCACCATTTGTTTTTGATGATGGCTCCCGTCAAAGCCCTGTTTACAAGCGTGCTAATCCGGTCTTTGAAAACCTGTCTCGACGGGAAAGACGCATTCAGTTTTCAGTAACCGGGGCCCTGCCTATGTGTCTTACCTAAGTCTAGCGTACACGTCACAAGTTTGTGATCTGTGTAGCTGACTATGTGGAATTGTGGATATCCTAGGCTATCTCTATCTACTACCCTACATAGTATCCTATCTAGGTACGATCTCGATGACCCAATGCGGTTGTTCCACATCCACGTTGGCGCATTCGGGTGGTCGAGTCGGTACTTGTCAGGCAGTTGTAAGCGTCTGAGCAGGTCTCTGAGGTATTTGCAACCCTTCCTATTACTATTTCTGTCCACGTCGTCTAGATGCATGTCCGAGGTAGCATTCCAATGCCCCACTAAAAGTAAAGAACGAGACGTTCCTACGAATACTTCTAAACGTCGAACGAAATCCGGCCGTCCTGTTAAAGGCGGTGCGTAGACTGATATGAGTCGAAAAGTATACCCGTTGCTGCCGTCGACATCCAGGACTACCAGTCTACCCTCCGGGTCTACGAATATCGTCTTTACTTCGAGATCCAGATTATTGTGAAGAAGTACCGTCGTGCCACCACCGCCCATTCTCGGCAGACAGGGAGAAAAATGAATGTTAATCTGTCCGCCAAACATGGACTTTAGGGCCCGTGGATTATGGAGTCTGGTCTCGCTTATGTCTATGATATCTAACTTGTGTGACTTTATGTCATTTAAGAGGTACCCTTGTTTCCAATGGGACCACAAGCCACGCGCATTCACACAACCAATCTTGATCATAATCCTAATGAGTTAAAACACAAATGAAAGGAACAGAGTGTTACTTACTGCCCGAAAGTTTTTGCTGTCTCCTCCAGTTTATCCTCGAAGAGACCCCAATAAAGTTTTTTCGAAAGGTATTTCTGGCATTTACCAACCGCAGCAGGGTAAATGGCTTTTAGTCTGTAGTGAAGGCTTGGTGAGATGTGCAATAGTTTGATGTGTTCCGGTGGTGATGTGTGTGGGTAGTTTTCGTTTTTATGTCATCTTTTGTTAAGTTTGTTTTTGATTTGATGTATTCCATCAACTTTGTGCTTTTAGCGTTTATGGCTGTGAGAATGGTTGCTGTATAAGTTTTTGTGGTGTTGGTGTTGATGTTGCTGTTGTTTACGTTAGGTTTCGAAATGTCTACGGGAGTTGTGTATCTCCATGCTTTATTCGCGTTTGCATTTGGTTTGGTTCTTTTTTCGCTCATTTTCTTCATTCCTTTTTTGGCTATTTGCCATTCCTCACTGCTTTCGTCTTCCAACGAAATTTCTGAGGAATCAGAAGGGGTAGGGGAATGTTGTAAGCTTCTATGTATGTTTGTGTAAGCTGTTATGTTGTTTTCGTTGATGCTGGTTCTGGTTTGTTTGTGTGTGGTGTATGTGATGTATGGGAAGGGGAATTGTCGTACTCCCTTTGCTTGTATTCTGTAGTTGTTGTTGTTCTTGTTGTTTTTGTTGTTCCTCCGCTGTTGGGCAATTAGTTTTTAGGTGCTCTTCGCTGCCACACAAGTAACAGCGAGGCCTACATTCTATCACCACGTAGAGGTTATAGCCGTCTGGCAGCTCAGTTTGGTGTGGGATGCTATTGATTGGATCCTGATCTATTTGCATAAGCGACTGAATCGTTTTCCCCGACCAATTTTGTTGCTCTAAGACAGCAATCACCAAGATGTTTATGTTCTCCTCCATGTTGTAACAAGTGGCGGACAACAGCCATTGTATCTCTACTCCCGGAGGGACATTTTTTATTGAGATTTTGCTCACACGTTGACCAAGGTACTTCGGAATCAAAATTAGTTTCTCAGACTGTAGGATGAGTGTTGAAAGTTCTTTGGCCTTTTCTTCGCTGTTGAAGCGGACTTGTATTGTCTCATATCTCTTCCACCAGTTCACATAATGCTTATATGCCCATATCGGACACAAACCTTTTTTTTTATCAGTACATGTGGTGCTTACTCTGGTCTGCGTGTTTTCGCGTTAATGATTTTATACACGATTGTTCTTTTTTATGAGGTGTCTATGATATTTTGTGGGATGTTGAGGTATAGATTTGAACCTTCTTGAGCAAAGAGGGACTGAAGTGTAGTATTGTCTTTTTGTTTTAAGATAGATAGATAGATAGATAGATAGATAGATAGATAGATAGATAGATAGATAGATAGATAGATAGATAGATAGATAGATAGATAGATAGATAGAGGTATATATACACATACATATATATATATACACACACATACATACAAACAGATATATATATATATACACGTAGATACCGACAAATACACATACACAACTCACATATAATATAACGTATAAGTACACACACACATATATATAAGACAAGTTATATATTTTTCCTTTATTAAAGCAACCACGGATTTACAATATAGAATTGTGGTGAACCATAACCTTGAACCTTGCTATAAGCATACCTGGAGTGGTTCACCAATCTAAGCAATACTGGTAGCTTGATGTGACAAAAGAGAGCTTATGAAGTATTTTGCCCAGGTTGATTAAACCCTTACTATTAGCTCTCTCTATATATACATATATATGCGTGCATTCATACATACATACACACACACACACACACACACACACATATATATATACATTCAAAAATGAGGGTGAAAAGTTAGATATTAATTTAATAATACCCTTATTTTAACACCAAGCGACCTAGCACATAACAAACCAGGGAGACGATGCATATTTATCCGTAAATATAAGAGAGTTAACGTTAAATAGGTTAACTCTAATGCTAGAAATAGCTCCTCCGGTATAATCGCTGACGATACCTCCACATCGAAATAGCACTACCCTGAACGTAAGGAAAGTGAAATACAACTAAAAAGTAGCACTAGAGTTAACCTATTTAACGTTAACTCTCTTATATTTACGTATATATATATATATATATATCTTGTTCTCCCTGTCCTGTCTTTTACTGTTATATATATATATTTTTTACTGTTTATATATATATATTTTTTTTTTTACTGTTTATATTTTTGTACTGTCGTTACTGTCCTGTTTTTTTTTACCATTTGTTTTACCATTTTTTACCCGTCTGCGAAAAGATCTCAGAATTTTAATTGATTTGCTTTTCGCAGGAAGGAAAGTTTCTTGTCGAAGATACGTCTCGCTTTTATCCTTCGAAACGTAGAGTAGATGAAACCTTAGCGACTGAAGAAAGGGTTTTTTCGTTGTGTTAACTGTCCTGTACTCCATTTTTTGTTGTTTTTAAAAAAATGTCCTGTTCCTTTGGTTTGTGTCTATGTTTTCGTTTCTCTTTGTGTTCGACGTCCCTTTGGTGTCCTGTACTCATATATGCGTGTATATATACATGTAGAGGTAGGTACGTACATATATGTTTATATATATGCATATGTTTTATTTCTTTTATTAATATATATTTATATATTATATATATAAATAATAAATATTAGGGAATAATCCAAATTTACAGGGAAAAAATCAGATTTAGTTAAATCGATTTTATAGTAAAATATTATAAAATATTTCGAGACAAACCACTATTTTGCAAAACAAACAAGGAAAGACTTAATCAATACATAAATTTTAATAAATAGTCAATTTATAAATTTATGTATTGATTAAGTCTTCCTTGTTTGTTTTGCAAAATAGTGGTTTTGTCTCGAATAATATTTTATATATATATATATATATATATACATATATATATATAAACGCATAAACACACACATACACACACATGTACATTTGCACTCGTACATGTGAATAAAGATGTAAGCTAATACACACGCCCAAAGTATGACAATGCAGGGAAAACAAATCATATATAGAAATGAAAGAAAAGAGAAGAAATAAAATATAAGTTATATTGTTCTAAAAAAGAGAAGAGGTTGGTGATAGATGATCAGGTGACAAGGTTTGGTTGATTCACTTAAGAGTTCAGTTGACTAACTACAAATGTTCTTTTATCAAAAACAACGGAAAGCCATGGCTATAGGGTAAAAACAAGATATATATGTATATATATATGTGTGTGTCTGTGTGTGTGTGTGTGTATACATACATACATACATACATACATACATACATACATACATACATACATACATACATACATTATATACATATACATATACATATATAGGGGATAATTCACATAAAAACAAAAGACGAAGACAGGTGGTGTAGAAAACAAATAGATGTATTAGTATAACGCTCGGGAATTGAAAAAGTATTTAACGTTTCCAGCCTACGCTTTTCCGCAGAAAGGAACACAGAAAGAAACAAGGAGAGAAACAAAGAGAGAAAAATGTTTGTAGTGGTTAGCGATCTATCATGGCGAAACATATATATATTATATATATATATATATATATATATAGGGAGAGTTTACGAAAAAAAAACAAAAGACGAAGACAGGTGGTGTACAAAACAAACAGGTGTATTAGTATAACGCTCAGGAATAGAAAAGTCTTTTACGTTTCGAGCCTACACTCTTCTACAGAAAGGGACACAGAAAAAACAAGGAGAGAAACAAGGAGAGAAAAAATGTGTGTAGTGGCTAACGATCTATCATGGCGACTAGTGCCGGACAGAAGGGCCAGACACGAGAAGGAAAGTGGGGAAGATAACAAGGTAAAGATGACCCCCAACACAAAGGTGTGTGTGTGTATAAGAGAGTATGTATGTGCGTGTGAAAGAGGGCTGGTGGTCTGGACATATGCGTGTATGTATGTGTAGGTGCC
>NW_021827935.1:0-2500 GCF_006345805.1 Octopus sinensis
TCAATACCACAGATTTGCTTGTTGATTGCTTGACTTTAATTAATTGAGTATGTTCCTTGCAATTCTGAAATAATTACAGTGCAATGTTTTTCCAGACCAAGTTTGTTCCAATTGCCCGTCTCTCTTCGCTGATGATGGAGCCACCTGGTGGCCAATAATGATGTAATTACACAGACACATATCTCTTACAACGCATTACATCAAGTACAACCTAATTACACTTACAATTAACTTAATTAAGTAAAACCGCAATCTAATTTTTTTACCTTTATATATGGCGCAAGTGTGGCTGTGTGGTAAGAAAATACCCAAAATGCCACGCAGTGGGACTGAACCCGGAACCATGTGGTTCGTAAGCAAGCTACTTACCACACAGCCACCTCATCTTTTATGTAAACTTTCAGACAAATTGTAGACTGTCCTTGTAATATTCCCCTTCGATGCCCCTGTGGCAAATCATCGCAAATATTACCACCACCACCACCGCCTCCACCTCCACCCTCGACCTATAACAAGGTCTAGTTTGCTTTAGCGAAAGGGGTTGTGACAAACAACTCCATGCTTTGCCTTTCTTCTTTACTGGCTGCGAATAAGAATAATGAAGTTACTATTTCAGTGTTCTAATTAGATTTAACTACGGGATATTTGATACCTTCTTACCCAGAACTACAGGTTGTTACTATTACCCTCTGTTTATTGAGTTCCGATTAAATACTTTACGCATGAAATAATTCTGGCGATCACGAGAACATTTGTTTCACCCACAACTTACACACACACACACACACACAGACACACACACACATATATATATATATATAGACACACACACAAACATTTGTATATACATATAGACGCATGCTTATGATTATAAACACACGCATACACACACATATATAAACATATCCAAAGGGACACATATTTACTTATATATGCATTCGCATGTATGTACATAGACACGCAAATGCATACATATTCATACACACACGTACAATCATATATGTGTGTGTGTATAAACTCACGCATATAGACAGGTTTGCTCATATATATATACACATATCCATAAATATATATATATACACACATACGTATATTAACATACTTATATGCACGCTGCAGATATATATATTCATATATTTATCCATACACACACACACATCTCTCTCTCTCTCTCTCTCTCTCTATATATATATATATATATATATTATATATATATATATATATAATTAATAGATGTATATACAAATACTTTACATAGCCGTTCATTTACATAGCCGTTCACCACCTCTCCTTGTCCGATACGCACCTAACCGTTTGTGTTCTATAAGCTCCCTTCTGTAAAACCCATTACTTTATAATTAATTCTGTGCGCAATCAATTATATGAATGAAATTAAAGCAGCGAGTGTATATAAAACAAAATTATTGGAGATTAATTAATCAAATTCTTCACAATATATACGCACACCAAGTGTAGAGTAACACGTACATATATACATACACACATACACATATTTGTGTGTGTATATACGTTTGTATATACTAATATATGTGTGTATATGTATGTATATACATACATACAAATATATCTATATATATATACATATGTATATTCATACATAAAAAATATATATGTATATAAATGCATATACACATGTATATACATACATACAAATATATGTATATATATATATATATATATATACATGTGTATATACATACATAAAAAATATATATGTATATATATATATGCATATACACATGTATAATCATACATACAAATATGTATATACATACATATTATATATATACACACACATACATATGTATATGCATGTGTATATACATATCTATATTATTTCATGTGTGTGTGTGAAACACATGGCATTTATCAGCGTTTACCATTTTTCTGTAAATGCACGCGCACGCGCGCAGCATGTACATGTATATACTCTTTTACTCTTTTACTTGTTTCAGTCATTTGACTGCGGCCATGCTGGAGTACCGCCTTTAGTCGAGCAAATCGACACCGGGACTTATTCTTTGTAGGCCCAGTACTTATTCTATCGGTTTCTTTTGCCGAACCGCTAAGTGACGGGGACGTAAACACACCAGCATCGGTTGTCAAGCAATGCTAGGGGGACAAACACAGACACACAAACACATACACACACACATATATATATACATATATACGACAGGCTTCTTTCAGTTTCCATCTACCAAATCCACTCACAAGGCATTGGTCGGCCCGGGACTATAGCAGAAGGCACTTGCCCAAGGTGCCACGCTGTGGGACTGAACCCGGAACCATGTGGTTGGTTAGCAAGCTACTTACCACACAGCCACTCCTGCGCCTATATATATATATATATATATATATATATATATATATATATATATATATAATATATATATATATAATATATATATATATATATATATATATAGGCGCAGGAGTGGCTGTGTATATATATATATATATATATATATATTATATA
>NW_021827935.1:7500-9437 GCF_006345805.1 Octopus sinensis
CGAAGAAATGGGAACACAGTGGTTTTAAACTGGGATTAAAATGGCGACTAGCTGGGATTTTCTTAAATTGTTTTTTTTTGAATTTTTTTTATAATGGTGGTGGTGGTGGTGATGGTGGTGGTGATGGTGGTGGTGGTAGTGGTGTGGTGGTTGTTTGTGGTGGTGGTGGTGGTGTGGTGGTGGTGTTGGTGGTGTTGGTGGTGTTGTGTGGTGGTGGTGTGTGGTGATGGTGGTGATGGTGGTGATGGTGATGTGTGGGTGGTGGTGTGGTGGTGGGTTGGTGGTGGTGGTGGTGGTGGTGTTGATGTGTGGTGGTGTGGTGGTGGGTGTTTGTGTGGTGGTGGTGGTGGTGGTGGGGGTATGGGTAGAGGTTTTTTGGGAGTGGTGGGGGGTCATATTTTCTTTTCTTATTGTCTTCTGTTAATATCAAATTAAATTCTGCTTAATGAATGAATAAATCTGTTTACAAAATTTCAGGGGTGGGGTTCAGGGGAGGGAGGGCCCCTGAGTGGGGCAATTGTGTGTGTGTGTGTGTGAAAGTCTTGGGAAGCTTGCCATACAGCTATATATATTTTTAACATATGTATATATATATATATATATATATAAATGCGTGTGTATATATATTTATATGTATGTGTTTGTGTATATATATATATATATGCATATATGTATGCGTGTGGGTATATATATATATGTATGTATGTGTATCTATATATAATATACTACATAAGAATTCATATATATATATAGATACGTGCATACACTCATATAATTATGTATGCATGTGCGCATGTATGTATGTACGTATGTATGATGTATGTATGTATATATATATATGTATGATGTATGTATGTATATATATATGTATGTATGTATGTATATATGTATGTATGTATGATGTATGATGTATGTATGTATGTGTATATATATATATATATATATGTATGTATGTATGTATGTATATATGTATGTATGTATGATGTATGATGTATATATGTATGTATATATGTATGTATGTATGATGTATGATGTATGTATGTATGTATGTACGTATGATGTATATATGATGTATGTATGTATGTATGTATGATGTATATATGATGTATGTATGTTTATATGTATGCATGTATGTATATGTGTGTGTGGATGTATGTATGTATGTATGCATGCATGTATGTATATGTGTGTGTATGTATGTATGTATATATACTCACGCATTCGTTTGTCTTTTTGTTTAACGTTTTCAACCTTCAAATATTCTAACATGGCGGCGGCGGTAAAAAAAAATGTATCGAAAATTGCGTAGAATTAAGAGATTAACATCGATGCACCAGCTTGGCCGCAACCATGCCGTAATTATCAAAGCCATCTGAGGAATTAAAAAGCTTTAGCATTTAATATAGGTCTGCTAAGTACTTTCCGAGTCGGAAAGACGCTGGTTCGAATCAGGGCCACAGTTGTTAATGATCCGTTCCATCATGGGTTTTTCGTTCCTTGGTGCAAGTATATGAATTTTGGGTACTCTTATGATACTAATGAGAAATGGATGACTGCCACCACTTCACATCTTTCGTATTCATATATAACAACTATCGCAGAAGTTCGTTTGAGTATGTAATATACAGTTGCATGTGTGGCTGTGTGGTAAGAAGCTGGCTTCTCAGCCATATGGTACTGGGTTCAGTCCCAGTGCGTGGCATCTTGGGCAAATGTCTTTTACTATAGCCTTGGGACGACCAAAGCCTTGTGAATGGATTTTGGTAGACGGAAACTGAAAGAAGCCCGTCGTATATATATATATATATGTGTGTGTGTGTGTGGTGTGTGGTGTGTGTGTGTGTGCTTGTCTCCGAGCATCGCTTGAAAACCAGTGGTGGTGTGTTTACGTCCCCGCAACTGTTCAGGAAAAAGAGACCGATAGAATGAGTACTACG
>NW_021827936.1:0-7500 GCF_006345805.1 Octopus sinensis
AAGGTAGATTTATGAAAACTAGTAAAAGAATCAATGACACAGAATTTGTACAATAAAAGCTCCTGTATTGATCTTTGATCTGATCTTATCTACTTTGCTAATATTTCGACAGACTCTATCAACAAGTGCTTACTTTATAAATTTTTGCAAATATCTTATGACTATTTCATAATTATTTTAATAAATTCCATTATGTGTATGTATATATATTATATATATATATATATATTATATATATTATATATATATATATATATACGCAGGCGCAGGAGTGGCTGTGTGGTAGTAGCTTGTTTACCAACCACATGGTTCCGGTTCAGTCCCACTGCGCGGCATCTTGGGCAAGTGTCTTCTACTATAGCCTCGGACCGACCAATGCCTTGTGAGTGGATTTGGTAGACGGAAAGAAGCCTGTCGTATATATGTATATATATATGTGGTATGTGTGTGTGTGTTTGTGTGTCTGTGTTTGTCCCTCTAGCATTGCTTGACAACCGATGCTGGTGTGTTTATGTCCCCGTTATTAGCAGTTCTGCAAAAGAGACCGATAGAATAAGTACTGGCTTACAAAGAATAAGTCCCGGGGTCGATTTGATCGGACTAAAGGCGGTGCTCCAGCATGGCCGCAGTCAAATGACTGAAACAAGTAAAATAGTAAAGAGTATATATATATATATATATATACGCGAGAATGAAGCAACAAGAATGGATAGGTTTTTAGTACAATCGTTTCATACAAGGACAGGTTTTATTAAAAGTTGCAAAAATTACAGCATATAAACGTGTCCCGTACTCATCAGCTAAAATACATGTGAGTTCTCTAGACATCCTAGTGGTTGAGGCTATACTCATGAAGTAATGTAGATAATTAAGTAACATAAACAGATTTCAAAAGTTCATTAAAGTTCTTTAAAGATGATGTACAGTCTTATCACAGAATTTTAAAAAAAGTCTTAACAGCATCACAGAGAAGGTGACCCAATCCATAGTGCATATATGAATTTCCAGAGATATGATGAGGGATTACATATCACAGAAGGCAAATTTATCCATTGTTAATTACAACGAGGTGGGTTTCAATTCTGCTTATTAGCATTACAGAGAGGTGAATTAATCCTTGTATAGATGCACAATTCCAATGGTGTAGGTGTAAATTCCAAGGAATTTCATATTCACAGGCGATAAATTTATCAATGGTTGAACACAATGAGGTAGGTATCATTCTTGCTATATGATTAGGTATTTGCCACATAATCACATTAAATATATATATATATATATTATATATATATATTTCCAATATATATATATTCATATATCATTGCCATCATCACTTAACGTCCACTTTTCATCCATTCATGAGTAAGATGGGTGACAGGAGCAGGCAGGTAGAAAAAAACTACCCTGGGCTATGTCTATTTTATCAGGTATTTTACTGCTGGATGCCCTTCCAAACGCCAACCACCAGTTTTGTCCCACTGTATGACACCTTGGCAAGTACCTTCTTCTAAATTCCATGTTGATCAAGGCTTCTGAGTGGATTAAATAGAGATAATCTGAGAGAAGCCCATCGTACACCACTGACAAAATCTGAGGACCAGTGAAAAAACTGCCAAAA
This sequence comes from Octopus sinensis, assembly GCF_006345805.1. NCBI lineage: Eukaryota > Metazoa > Mollusca > Cephalopoda > Octopoda > Octopodidae > Octopus > Octopus sinensis. The sequence continues at coordinate 1,619 of NW_021827936.1, forward strand.
TGAAATGTCTGTGTGTTTGTGTGAGTGTACGTATGCATATATATATGCACACACCTGCTTGAGTGTGTGTGTGTATGTTTCCATTTGCTTTTACTGAAAATTGCTCAGCTATGAACAATTAGATTATCATTTTCCCTGTTAATAGACGAACCATTGGAATAAGTGATCCCTTGAACAACAGGTAAGGGTTAATAACATGAAGGGGATCCATATGCAAAAAGAATAGATTGATAATATACTCATACAACCCATGGTAGTATGGAGGAAAGGTGTAAAATGATTGCTTTATATGCATATACGTACATATATAAGTCTATGTATGTGTATACTCGTGTGCATGTGTCAGTAGCTGTATGGCATAGTGATTCGGGTGTTACCCTCACAATAGCTAGATCGTGGGTTTGATTCTTGCAATGCCCTTCCTTTCCCATTGCTGTAAATGGTGGACCATACGATGGACAAGACTTCCGAATGTTCGCCTGCTTTCCTAAAGAGTGGAGTGTCATCATTCAAAACGTAAAACGATGCAAAGCACATTGTGACCAGTGATGTGTAACGTGTGACAGTATAGTCGATCGTGTGACTACATGATTATATATATATGTATATATATATATGTTGTGTGTGTGTGTGTCTGTGTGTCTTTTGTTTTCTGTAAATTTGTCTGTGTGTGTGTGTGTATGTGTGTGTGTGTGTGTACTTAAGGTTAGAATTTAAAACTATTTCTTGTGAAGAGTATCGACTTGTAACCTTTAATTAAGATCTTAATACATAAGCATTACGATAGATGTTTTATGAATACATTTGTGTACACTACACGCCGAGACAAAAGCTGGGTGACTGCTAGTATATATTATACACACATACACATAGTAGACTTAATAATATAGGCTAAGAGAAGAATAACAGAGGGAGGAAATGGAGGAAGCAGAGGCATTGAAATAAACACTGGGTCTACATTGAGGGAAAATAAGTTGAAAAACAGCATCAGAAGATCTGACCTCTCTGGTTTGTTTAAATTCAAAAGTGGTCAACCAGACGTGAAGTCTTGTGAAGCCACATACATCAGATCAACTAGAAGACAGATTCACCACAGACTGAGAAAGCATTCCCTCAAGACCACACCACCCAGGGCTTTATTCTAACAATGTCAATATTGCCAAGGGAAATATCGCACCAGGATTATAGAAAGAGGCGTAAATGATGGAAGTACTCCGTCGGTTACAACGATGAGGGTTCCGGTTGATCCGATCAACGGAACAGCCTGCTCGTGAAATTAACGTGTAAGTGACTGAGCACTCCACAGACACGTGTACCCTTAACGTAGTTCTCGGGGATATTCAGCGTGATACAGTGAGTGACAAGTTCGGCCCTTTGAAATACAAGTACAGCAGAAATAGGAAGTAAGAGTGAGAGAAAGTTGTGGTGAAAGAGTACAGCAGGGATCACCACCATCCCCTGCCAGAGCCTCGTGGAGCTTTAGGTGTTTTCGCTCAATAAACACTCACAACGCCCGGTCTGGGAATCGAAACCGCGATCCTACGACCGCTGATATCAACCACTGAATGACAAAGATCCACTTCTTTAGAAGCACAGCACGAAGTTTGAAGCTCTGAAGTGAGCCAGACGAATGGAATAATTTACTGCATTCAGGAATATTAATCGCTACTTGTCAATTATACACATAAAATTAAAAATTAATGTAAAATATTTCCTTTTTTTAGCTGAAGGCAGAAATTTATTGTAGAGATTGCATTAAATTATATGAAGAAAATAGAGTTTATATTTTTTTTATTCCTGTAAAATTGACTTACAAATTAAAATATTTCCTTGAAATACAAAATTCCATCAGGTATAATCTTTATATATAAAAGTAAGGTTGTGTGTCTGCCTCCTACGATTTAGATTCCTAACTACTACCACATTTTGCGGTGCAGTTTAACCAAAACCGGGTATCTTATAGTCGTGATTCATATCGAGCCCTTCTGGGTATTAGCGCGCGTCTACGATGAGTCAACGATTTTTAAAAAATTTACCATCATTTTTTCCATTTTACTGCATTTTTTCGCTATTATATAAGGGAAGTAACTCTCTGAAAATGTCTACGATGAGTCAACGATTTTTAAAAAAATTTATCATCATTTTTTTTTCCATTTTTAATGCATTTTTTTGCTATTTTTTGGCTATAACTCTCTAAAAATGCTTTATAGTTATTTCCCTTACAAACCCGAGGAACACCGGGTTGTACTGCTAGTTAGGTATAATTTTCTTCCTTTAAATTTCCTCACATATATTTATTTCAACCTTTCTATTCTTATAAAAATGCAGGACACATTTTTATAGTTTATATAATGGCTTGAGAAAAACATAAATGGGAATAGAAGAGCATTTGTATGTGCATATATATATATATATATATATATATATATATATAGATATATAGAGAGAGAGAGAGAGAGAGAGAGAGCATTTGTATGTGCATATATATATATATATATATATATTGGTAAAAACGGTAAGATAACAAAAGAAAGAAAGAGACCTCAATATTATGTAAATAGAGGAAGTTCTCTATAAAATATGTTACAATTACTCAATAGAATATTCTATGTAATATGCTTCCATATTAAATTTTTCTGTGTGTAAGAGTCCTCAACCGATGTTAGGCGATAAACCAAATATGCCGTATTAGCTCTTAGTGAATATATATATAAATGCACAAATAATTTACATTATGAAAACATGCTATAAATTAATAATTACTGACTAATTAGAGTAGAAATACGTACATGACTTTTAAAAAAATATTTGGGTTTATATGATTGATTAAACACCCAAGTCTAAGCTCCAGCGTGGCCACAACCCAATGCTTTAAATAATAAAACGCATGACCCACATATCATATGTATAACTTGAAATCTCTCCACCACCAACACCGTTTAGTCTCTTAATCTCTCTCTCTCTCCCTCTCTTTCTCTCTCTATAAACGACAAACCCACTTTTCAATTATTATTCACCTCTTTCTCCTTTACAAATCTACACTTTTATATAATCATTTTATTTCCTCATCTATTCTACTGGTATTTCCAGAGAAATCAAACATAATTTCCTATTCTACTCTACGTACAAGACCCGAAATTTTGGAGGAGGAGGTCAGTCGATTAGGTAACTGGTACTCAATTTATCGACAGCGAAAGGATGGAAGGCAAAATTGACCTCGGCGGAATTTGACTTCAGAACGTAAAGACAGACGAAATACCGCTTAGCATTTCGCATTTTTTTCTGTCCCACAAGGGGACAACACAGAGGGGACAGTACACTCTGATATGGGGTCAGATTTAACGTATGAATCGACACAAAGATGGATTTTAAAATTTTACATAAATATGAAGAGTTCGGATGATAAAATATACAACATTACAGAATGGAGTGGGGGGACGGGATATGCTTGGACCCCACGAGCGCTGCCTCCCCACTGATGCTTTGGGTTCATCGTGCATTGTATTCATGCAGTTCCATCCGTACGCAGCTTTCGGGCGACATTTTTCCATCGATTTTGAAACATTTTCGCGGACAGGCATTTTCTTTCAAACCCTATTTTCCTTCTTAGGTGGAAGGTGGAGAAATTAAACAACCCAGGGACAGAGATAAAATGCCTATTATTAACCCTATTTTTAATTCACACAGCAGTTTAGAGACTCCGCCGTTCGTGCATAATAAACTTTATAATCATTCTAAACAATAAGGCGGCGAGCTGGCTGAAACGTTAGCACGCCGAGCGAAATGCGCAGCCGTATTTCGTCTGCCGTTACGTTCGGAGTTCAAATTCCGCCGAGGTCGACTTTGCCTTTCATCCTTTATGGGTACCAGTTACACACTGGGGTTGATATTATTTACTTAATCCGTTTGTCTGTCCTTGTTTGACCCCTCTGTGTTTAGCCCCTCGTGGGTAGTAAAGAAATAGGTATTTCGTCGGCCGCTACGTTCTGTGTTCAAATTCCGTCTAGGTCGACTTTGTCTTTCATAATTTGGGCTCGATTAAATAAGTACCAGTTACGCACTAGGGTCGATATAATCGATTAACCCCCTTCCCCACATATTTTCAAGTCCTTGTGCCCAGAGAAGAAATAATAATTCTAGACAACGTGAAATAATCCTCAGAAGACATCCATCTGATAGATAATATTTAAGATTGCGAGAAAACATATTTAATGCATTCCACATCAAAATGTTAACATAGGATAAAGAAGTGGGGAGAGAAATGTATGCAGTCACCCACTTTTTGAATGTTTAAACAATTCATACTCTTTCCTACAAGATATAAATATTATTTAAAATACGAGAACAATTATATTTAGATGCAAAATTCAAGAAATATTCTTTTCTACTCAAGACACAAGGACCCAGATTTGGGGCGAAGTGGCCAGTAGATAAGTGTAATACCAGTACGCGACCAGTACGAAAGGATGAAAGGCAAAGTCGACCTCGGCGTAATTTGAACTCAGAAAATAAAGACAGACGAAACATCGCTAAGCGTTTCGCCCGGCGTGCTAACGTTTCTGCCAAGCTAGCTCCCTTTTCTTTTCTACGATAGGCACAAGGCGAGGGGACCAGTTGATTGGATCGACACCAGTATGCAACTGGTATTTAATTCATCGACCCCAAAAGGATAAAGGGTAAAGTCAACCTCGGTGGAATTTGAACTCAGAACGTAAAGACGGACGAAATGCGTTGCAGCATTTCGTCCGGCGTGCTAACGTTTCTGCCAGCTCACGCCTTAAATTAAATAAAAATTATTTTCTACTCTAGGCACAAGGGGAGGGAGCCTGATGCTCGAGAAAAATTTAAAACTCTTGTACATATATACATACATACATACATACATATATACATACATACTTACATACATACATACATACATATATACATACATACTTACATACATACATACATACATATACATATATATATATATATATAAAGTTAATCCAAACAAGAAAGCACAAAAAACACAACAACGAAAGGACGTGGAACAAATAGAGTATTATTGGACGCTCAGGAAAGAAGGAAAGATCCAGAGAAGGGAAGACAGAGGAAAAAAACTCGTATATATATATATATATACGTAAACTCTATTTCCAGCCCTTCTACATTTGTATTTCTCAAGATAAGATTCAAGACAAGAAAATTTTTTTTACCTTATTTCAAATGGTTTCGATGCTGGAGAAGCTTGGGATTCGTGTTTCCTCACGAAGCGAAAGGATATAAATGTTTCTTAATTAGTTAATAAGCAGGAGGTGACTACTCTTATTCAATTGCGTGCCACACCCTGACTAACACAAGATCTTTTATTCAAATTTGAATGCTCTTTACAATTTGTCATGTCAAAGTATAATTCAATTCATTTCGTATGACGTAACCTCTCCATAATTGTCTGAAAACCTATGTGCATATATATATATATAGGATAAGAAGAATATATATATATATGTGTGTGTGTGTGTGTGTGTACATATGTATGTAGATTATATAAAACCCACTTAAATCTTGTCAAACCAGTTTTCTTGTAAAATTTTCATACACACACACAAAACACAGCCACACCTACACAGACTTTGGAAAGGTGAGTGATCCTGTGATTAGGTCATGTAGCCCCTGATTTTGTGCTCATGATTTCGAATTCCAGCTTTGAGGTCCTGAAACAAATACCTAATTTCAAATTGTTCCAGTCAACAGAGCTGAAAATAAATAACCCTGTGTTCGACTGGTTCCCTGTTTAGGGAGAATGTCATTGTCTTGGTCACTTATAAACCTTAGTCCTGAAAACAGCGTCAAGAATTGCAGTGTGACCAGCAAGAAATAATGACGTCCGATTATCCGGA
>NW_021827937.1:0-2500 GCF_006345805.1 Octopus sinensis
ATACATGCATGCATATATATACATACATTCATACATACATACATTGCCTAAATACCACTCTTGAGAAATTAGGCTTCTCAAAACAAAAAAGAACATACATAACATACATACATACTATACATAGATACGTACATACATACTTACATACATGCATGCATACATACATACTAAACTTTCCAGAAGTTTATCATTTAAATATATATGAGTATGTCTAGACATGCAACTATATGCATGAGAATACATACATAAAACAAAACATGCACATACATACAGATATACATACATACATACATACATACATCATACATACATACACACACGTTGTTGAAATTCCAAAAAGTAGCCTTGGATCTAGGTTAGAAGCCGACTCTTTCTCTATTGGCAAGAAATCTTAAGATAATGACATACATACATGCATGCATATATGCATACATTATATCTTAGGTTGTTTCTCATGAAATGTTGCATTTTTAATTACTTGTTATTCCAGTCATTTAAAAAACTCAATTATGTATACCTTGCATTTAATCTTCACTCTTTTTCTTTCCCAACAATATTGGAATACAAAATTCATACCCACAGAACTTATGAAAATGATAACAACCAAACTATGTTGAGTGATTTTCTCGTATGAGTACAAACTGGGTCACTCTGCTGCAGAAGCTCTACAGAATATCAAGCGGGCATTTGGTAATAGTTTTGTTGACATCAGAACTGTTCTGAGATGGTTCCAAAGCTCTCGTTTAGGAGATGATAGCCTTGAAAACAAACCAAGGGGTAGGCCAAAATCATTTATTCGGCATGATGGATTAAATACTTTGGTTGAACAAAATCCGAGAACAAAGGATCGAAAACTTTCATCAGAACTCCAAACATCTCGCACAGCTAAAAAAAATTGGAAAAGTCAAGGAAATGGATAGGTTTGTTTCACATCAACTGAACACAATTAAAAAAACAAAACAAAAAAAAACTCCTCGAAGTGTGCTCCTTGCTGTCTCGACTTGAAAAAGACCATTTTTGCATCAAATCATTACTTGTGAGGAGAAATGGATACTCTTTGACAACAGCAGGAGAACAAGACAGTAATTAGATGCAGGGGAGTCACCTAAACACTACTCAAACCCACCATTGCAACCTAAAATATTAGTGGTCACTGTATGGCGATCTGCGAAGGGAGTTATTCATTATTCATCCAAGGAATTGAAATTTTTACCATTAAGACTATTCTGCAGAGACCTGAATAAGTGCAAATCCGAGGGAGCAATATCTGGTGAATATGGAGGGTGAGGTAACACATCCCAGCCGAACTGCAGCAATTTTTGTCTGGTTCCCAATTCATCAAGTGCCGAAAATGAACTTTCTTATCTTCCATTTTAAAGGGTTAGAAAATTAACACAGGTTATGGGAACATAAACCTTCTTCCAGGAAAAGATAGCTTAAACTGTGCTCTAAATGGAGGTGTAGTCAAATCCTATTTTATGGACTCAACCATGTTCTAAAATAAGTCGAAAGGTAAGCTACTATGAATCGGCACGAACTTTCCGGACAACCCAATAATTAAATATCATTAGGAACCGAATAAAAAATAATTGGTACAGTAATTCGTGTATTGCAAAAGAGTAACCAATTTATTGCAGATAAATTTCAACAATAAAATTATATATTATGGATTCACAAAGGCCATATGGACCCCAGTTGAGACCCAGTTATCTGAATCCTTAAAGCGGTGCTCCAGCATGGCCTATGACTAATAACCGAAATCAATGAAAGAATTTTAAAACCAGTACAAGGGACAATCTCAGAAAAGGGTTTCGTTCTTTGAAGCGTGTTTACTGCTTTAGTCCACTTTAAGCATCGCAGCCAAGCCCATGCTACAGCAGCAACTTTCTATGTTATGTTTACATCATATTTATCTCGGCTAGTAGGACGGTAGTACTCCAACGACTGGGCCAGCTGTGATTATCTTTCCTTTTATGTTGTTTTAAAGAAACAAATAATAGAGAGCAGACAAAGAAAGGAACGTAAAAAAAAATACTGGAAAAAAAAATAGTGAACGACAAACAACAACGAACTGTGCCTCTTCTTTCTCTTCCTCCATCTCTCTTTCTCCTTCTCCCCTTCTTTCACTCTCTCTCTCTCTCTCTCCATATCTATCTTTCTCCTCTCTCTTTTCAGAATTCTAAACTCTATGACGTCATATTACACACTATGCGGAATAAAAGACTACAGCCGGCAATTTTCACACATGTGCGTTTTAGAAATATTATTATAAATCTTTGCTCTTTTTTTTTTTTACATGCTCTTTTTCCTTAAAAACAAAAAAAAACTATTTATCTAAATTATATATTTTTTGTAGTTTTTTGTGGTTTTTAAATTCCGTTATAAACCTTTTTTGGAGATTGGATTTTTTTTTTTTACAATTTGTTTTTAATTGCTTGAAGAATTTGCTGATTTAATTTGCCAAAAATAATAACGAATTATTTAATCTAAAACGAAACGA
>NW_021827937.1:7500-8986 GCF_006345805.1 Octopus sinensis
TTTATAACACCCCCAGTAATATATGTATGCATGTATGTACACACACATATAGTTAGATAAGTAGGTAGATAGATAGATAGATAGATAGATAGATAGATAGATAGATAGATAGATAGATAGATAGATAGATAGATAGATATGTCTGTGTTTGTGCGTACTTCTATATGTCACCACTTTCTTCATCGTTAATAATAAGAAAGTTTTCTGGAAATCTGATTGTTATTGTTGTTGTTCTTCTTCTTTTCCTTCTTCTTCTTCTTCTTCTTCTTCTTCTTCTTCTTCTTCTTCTTCTTTTACCTCTCACTTCTACCACAGTCCCCTGCTCACCCTCCTACTCCACCGCCTTCTCCTTCCACAGCTCTACTTCCACTCCAAATTGCATCACATATATATTTTGAATAGATTTTGTTTCCTGCTGCCCCCTTTTCATGTAAACTACATTAAACAGCTGATCCCTTGGGACAATCTGGTGACCCCTTTCAGATAAATTGAAGGGGTGGAGTTGAATATTACCAAGAAACGATATCAAGATGGTGGTATCTATTATGGTAAGTAGAAACGAATTAGTTCAATCCATCGACATGATATTTACATACATACAAATATGTATACAAATATGCGTGTGTGTGGTGTGTGTGCGTGTATTACGTAAGGTTATATACGTGTATATACGTACATATTCATCTGAATCTAAGTTTTTACTGAACTCATATTAATATAGATATATATATATATATATATATTATATATATAAAATCAAAATAAGCAACAGGCTATCAAGAAGTGATGCAGTACGACCGTTTCAAGCAGGTCCTTTTAATTGAACAATGCAATCATTACATCATTTAAATGCAGGGCTATCATTTTTCATCATCTTGAATTTTATCTTCTTTGTAAACAATCATCCATAGTAACCCACGATAAAATTACCTCTGTATTAACATCATAGGTTTATTTAGCGTCTTCCCCCCTGTGTGTTGTGTTAGTATATATATATATATACTTATATATGTATGTATATATATATAGTATCTATATATATATATATATATTATACACACACACACACACGCACGCACGCACATACATATATGAGTAAATGTAACGACAAGTAAGTTAAACAAGTCGATTATTAAATACATTTGATAGAAAAAATATACTTATGAATGGATAAAGTAGTCTGAATTATAGAATATAAAAGATATCAGGAGTTAAATAGGTAGAGTTTTGCGAGTCCAAGAGCTGCTTCTGGAATAATGATGATTACTTGGATCCATTATCGGACAACACCGCCTCCCTCTTCAGGAGAGAGTTTTACATTGGAGAATTTTACATTTGAGGTATTGACAGGATAGAGTTTGAAGATGGATTGATTTTGTGAAGTGAGTGTGTTAGGAAGGGAAGTTGGGGGCGTTTAGAGAGAGGGTAGTGGGAAGAGAAAATAGATTTCAGGTTTGGGGTCAATACTGATAGTAGTAGAGGCCGG
>NW_021827938.1:5000-9423 GCF_006345805.1 Octopus sinensis
TATTCTTTATATTCCCTTTATATCTCCTTATATCTCTTTATATCTTTATACTCTACATTTTTATATTTTTCTATACTTACACTTTTTTTTATCCTTCGTCCTGAATTCTCGCCCCTCCATCTTTACCCCTATTTACTCTTATTACCAGGTTCCTTCACGTCTATATATGTATTTATTTATTTATTAATTTATTTACATTACTTCAACATCCAAATTTCCTCATTCTACATTGAGAGAAGAAAGAGATGGACGCTTCAATTCTATGCTGTTGCCGCATTATGTCGTACGCGAATGAGAGGATTTGCATCCCCAACCAAGAATTTTTCATGTAACACATGTCCTTGTGGAAGCTGTTGTGCGCGGCTGAAGAAGGCCACAGGCATACATTATGCATTGTTATAAATCTGTCTAATAAAGGCCCGAAACATATGTACCGCTGAATCCTTGGCATCATTTTTTATTTTGATCAATTTACTCCACCACCTACACCACCAAACGGTATACACAGGTGCTTATAATTATCAAGTACTCACCCCGATTTCTATATATATATATTATATATATATATATATATATTATATATATATATATGTGTGGTGTGTGTGTGGTGTGTGTGTGTTGGGAAGAAAAAGGTGTTCAGAATGCTTGATGTTTGTAAAAATATGTTTATTTACCTATCACATATTATTCCTTCATATTAGCGCTGATGAAACTACAGGAGTAGTTGGAAGCGCTAATACTCCTAACACACACACACACACACACACACACACACACACACACACACACACACACATATATATATATATATATATATTATATATACATACATACAGATGGCTACTTTGTTGACAATGGTTTATGTTGGTGTTTGTGATTAGCCCCATTGTGACATATTATGTTTTGGTTATGGTAGTGGGAGAAATAAGAAATATAAAATTGCACTCACTTTTATTGGTTCTCATTGGTTTATATTGACGTTCGCCGTCTCTCGGTTACATGCACACGAGGAAATGGCATCTCTGGCATCTTTCTTGCATATATAGTAGAATATAAAGATAAATATTCCGAGAAGGATATTGAAGATAATGAAGAGTATGTGAAACACTTCAGCTACTTCTTCCACAGCGATGAATGCTATGACCTAAGATAACACGAACAAGAAGGTCACACTAAAGATGCCAAAAACACGCATTTTCTTTATTTCGTGTTCAGACTGCTCGTCACTTTTCTTTGAGCTACGTCGACAGATAGCGAGAAAAATCACGATAAAGTTGAAGAGGAGAATGGCCACCACAGGAGCCAGGAAAGCGGCATAGAAAGGCACCTTGGATAGCCAGCAGCTAAAAAGAGATAGGGAATTAATTAACAAAGGAAATTTAACAAATGTCCAGTTAATAAAATGAGATGATTTTGATCTGAAACAAAACGAAATATCATGCGCAAACTTACCGTATTTCACATTAACTAAGGTATTCATATAAAAAAACTTCAGTATCAAGACAATTTAAAACGCACACACACACAAACACATATTGTCACTTAGTGCCTAACTGAAACCACTTTATATAAATGTGTATATATATATATATATATACGTTTATATATTTGTTGTGCAAGATTTTTTATGTGAGGTCGTGTGTTGAAACAGATATTGTTATATTTAGGAATCGTCATTTTGCCAGTTTAGCCAATAAAAACACAAGCACTATATATTTGGTGTTATTTTGCTTCAGTGTTATTTATTTTTTACATTAATCTTAATCATATTTCGGCCAGAGTTCTTTCGTCACACTCCTGTGACCGCATCAGTGGTTCTTTGTTTTCTTCTTTCTTATTTGTGTCTCTCCTTACTAACCGTCAGTCATTTTGTATTTCTATTGTATGTCTTCATTTGCGCATGCTTATCTCTCTATGTGCGTTTATGTTTATTTAGTGTGTGTATGTGGGGGATGCCTGTAATATTTGTATCTTCTGTTTATATACGTGCATGTAATTTGTTTTTGTTGTTGTTGTTTTTGTTTATTCTTATTTTGGTTCATGTGTTTACATCCACTTATTATTACCATTACTATGCTTGTATGTATGTATGTAATGTGATATAAATTAATATATATATATATATATATATATATATATATATATATATTTATATATATATATATATCACCATGACCGACCAGGCTATCAGATGTTGCTACACCATCACTGTCACATGTGCTTCGCATTGTTTTAGCCTCCAAATGATGTCACCACCCCCGCTGGCTAGCGAGCAGACCAACAGAAGAAAGAGTGAGAGAAAGTGTGGCGAAAGAGTAGAGCAGGGGTCACCACCCCCTGTCGGAGCCTCGGTGGAGCTTTATAGGTGTTTTTCACTTAATAAACACTCACAACGGCCTCTAGGGGCAATCGACGAAACCGACTGTCACTCACAACCGCGCGAGTCTTCGCCGCCCTACATGAGCACGCTGCGCGCCACTCTTATATATAAAATTTATTGATCTCATTTTTTCTTTCTTATGCATACATAAACACAAAACAACACACGCACAGACACACACTCACACCACACACAGACACACACACACAAACCACACACACACACATATATATATATATATATAATATATATATATATAGATATATATATCTATATCTATATATATAATAAGAAAAAGGAGTTAAAGTTGCAGGTAATATCAATAAAGTATTCAGTTTTAAACGAATTTAGTTCATTATATCAAACAATCAGACATCAATAACTGCAACGATGCTTTCTAGATCTAAGTGTTTTGATACCACAGAGACAAGTCCTCGATTTGTTAATGGTGAATTATAAACTAAACATGATTTCTCTATCCATATATATTATATATATATATATATAAAGTTAAAGTTAATCCAAACATGAAAGCACAATAAAAAAACACAACAACGCGAGGACGTGGAACAAATATAGTATTATTGGACGCTCAGGAAGGAAGAGAAGAAGGACGGTTTAACGTTTCGAGCGGAGCTCTTCGTCGGAAACATAAGATAAGGAAAGATCCAAAGAAGCGAAGACAGAAGGAAAAAAAATCGCCAACGGTACACACGTGGGTCACGATTTTATATAATATATATATATATATAATATATATATATTGTTGTATATGAATCGTCATTTTGCCAGTTTAGCCAATAAAAAAAAAGCACTATATATTTGGTGTTACTTAGCTTCAGTGTTATTTATTTTTTATATTAATCTTATTTCGGCCAGAGTTCTTTCGTCACACTCCTGTGACCGCATCAGTGGTCCTTTGTTTTCTTCTTACTTATTTGTGTCTCTCCTTACTAAGCGTCAGCCATTTTGTATTTCTATTGTATGTCTTCATTTGCGCATGTTTATATCTCTATGTGCGTTTATGTTTATTTAGTGCGTGTGTGTGGGGGATGCCTGTAATATTTGTATCTTCTGTTTATATATGTTCATGTAAAAACGAAATAGTAATATATCGTTAATGCGATATCAACAAGGTTTATCCAACTTACAGATATTTTAAATTGCGCAGATTATCGAAGGATCCTATTTGAATTTTCTTGATATTATTTCCTCTCAAATATCTGTAACATAAAAAGTTAGTTGGTAAAACAACGCGGAGAAGTGTTTAATACTAGTAGTTCTGGTAATAATAGTAGTTGTAGAATAAGTAAAGTGGAGTTGGTGCTGGTAGGAAGTTTAGGAAGGGAAGCAGGAAAAGGAAGAAGATAAAGAAGATAAAGAACAGGAAGGTGAACAATATGTAATGAGTATTTGAATGTTAGGTAAACGAATGTGTAGGCACATGGCCTAGTTGTAAGCGCAGCGGGCTCGCGGTCGAGGGATCGCGGGTTCGAATCTCAGACCGGGTGATGTGTGTGTTTATGAGCGAAACACCCAAGCTCCACGCGGCTCCGGCAGAAGGTAATGGCGAACTTCTACTGACTCTTTCGCCACATCTTTCTCTCATTCTTTCCTCCTGCATCTTGCAGCTCACCTGCGATGGACTGGCGTCCCATCCAGGTGGGGAACCTATACGCCAAGGAAACCGGGAAACTGGCCCTTATGAGCCAGGGATGGCTCGAGAAGAAACAAAAAAGGTAAACGATTGTTTAGAAAACAAAGAACATGAAGTGTAGAAGAAAGATATTCACCATTAAAACGATTGTAAGAACATGATTATATATGCAGGAGGATGTGAGAAAGAAGATCATCACAACCCACACTCCTTCACTTCTTTCACAAAAACACATTCAGCCACACGGAGAGAAACTATGGAGAAAACTATGGCGAGAGAGAAAAAAGGAGAGAGTGAAAGTAAGAAGTGAGATAGAGAGGAAAGAGAATGAGAAAACAAAATTTAAAGATATATGGGGAATCAGATAGTACGATACAAAGTGACCC
>NW_021827939.1:0-5000 GCF_006345805.1 Octopus sinensis
CTTCTGTCTGTCCCTACAAAACACATAGCTATACTGTATGTGTGTGTGTTTATATACACAATATATATACACGCGCATACGTATATACATATATACACTTTATAAAAGCTTGCGTGAACAAACGAAATACCAGTAGCATTAACATATTTAGTTACATGTATTTAATGTGGGACTGTGTCAGTTATATACACATACGTACATACATACAAACATATATACACACACATATATATGTATATGGGTATACATAGTTTGGAGGCTAAATGCTTGTGAATGCGCTCTTAAAAGCTCCTATGCTTCGCCCAATCGGCCACCACTTGTCACTCTCATATCTCCCAGTGAAATCCGATGGAATGGTCCTTATGCCGATGGAACTCGGAGCTTAGGAGAAAATATAACAGCGATAATAACCTGCTCACGGAAATTCAAAAGTTTTATGAATGCATCACGAAATATGTTTCTGCATCCTATATTTTCATTGGTTAAAAAGCAGCCAAACTCATTAACTCATTGGCGAGAGTGGACCTATTAAATACACATATTAGCATTTAATGACAATTTGATTTGGGTCCATGAACCTTAAGGCTTCGTTGGTTCATCACACATATTTTCTACTCAGGTTTGAAAATGGGTCTCCCATGCCTGACGAGTTAGGATCATCTGACGAACCGACGAAGATTTAAGCTGCATGGGACCGAATCAAACTGTTATTAAATAGCAATGTGTGTGTGTATGTGTGTGTGTGTGTGTGTGTGTGTGTGTGCGTGTGCGTGTGTGTGTGTGTATGTGTGTGCATGTGTGTAAAAACAGAGTGAATGATGACACATTATCAATGATTTCATAAGCTACAAGTGTTTCAAATAAACTGACGCAATTAATTGATGTACATTGCAAATAGCAATATGCATATACGATCAATTACTCTTTTGATCGGCAGAAATCTTGTAGAATTTGCCAGTACATCTCCGTAATATTCATGCATATATAGAGACCACTGGTATTTAAAAGGCGGCGAGCTGGCAGAATCGTTAGCACGCCGGGCGAAATGCTAAGCGGTATTTCGTCTGCCGTTACGTTGTGAGTTCAAATTCCGCCGAGGTCACTTTGCCTTTCATCCTTTCGGGGTCGATAAATTAAGTACCAGTTGCGCACTGGGGTAGATATAATCGACTTAATCCGTTTGTCTGTCCTTGTTTGTCCCCTCTATGTTTAGCCCCTTGTGGGTAATAAAGAAATAGGTATTTATAGAGTGTTAAACACTTTCAGTATGCATATTAGGGATTCCTTCATAGAGTAACTGCTGCATTTGTCAAGTATATAAGCAGTTTGGTTGATTGTTTCTTTGGAGAACGTTAGAATGGTGTAGACGCCTCTGATGAGGACCCAATAAGGTTCGAAAATCAATTAAGGCCATTCATCCTTTTTTTCGGTCTGCAGAGAAATGGCTAAAATTTGCCCTGTTTATAATTATCTCTCTCTATATAAACGGCAGTTTGTCTGTCTGTGTGTCTGTGTGTCTGTCAGGTTATACCCTCACCCTGACCACGGCTTTCAACCGATTCTGATGAAACTTGACACACGCATAGCCCAATGTCATAATTCAAAACTAACGCATCGAAAATTTTGAAAAGTTCCCCCAGTTCTGAAAAAAATCGATAAATTGGACATGGGGTCGAGAATCTAAGCTTTTTATATGCAACACATTTTCTGTTGAAGTTTTCGCAACTTGCAATCGATTTTCACCAAACTCATGGTGAAGCTTAATGCTACCCTAAGAAACTTAATTTTGACGTTAGTTTTCCATGCAATACCTTACCATCAGAAAAAATCGATAAAATCATGCCATTTTGGGAAATCGCGTTCAAATTCAAGATGACATATTTTCGACAATATCTTTCACAAATTGGCAGGAAATTAGAGGGAAAGGACTAGATTGGGATTAGTCGTTGCCTACTAGGGGCTCTTACATACCCGGGCAGCGCCGGGATATGCTGCTAGTACTATATATTACGCATAAAGATATATAAAGACAATGCTTATTATTGTATTAGGAGATTAAACATACATTTTAACCCTTTGCGGTATACTTACATACATACATAATTCCAAAGATGGATCTAAAACAATGGGATTACTAAAGGAAGTCCGGAATTTAAGAGGAGAGGAAACCAAAAGGACTCGTGATATTCATTGAAGGATTTTATTTTAGATATTCTCATTTTGAAAGTCATCTCCGGTTAATCGTTGAGAGGACATTGGTGTTGCGTTGGCGGAAAATTGCGCTCTCCGAGTGCTCTTGTTCTCATTCTTTCACGAATGTTTCAATTTATGATGCTACAACTGTTGGTGACGACTGGGGAAAAAAGGGCCTTTATGGCAAGTATTTTATTCCCTCAGTTGACCTCTCCATTGAAGATAGCGATGCTCCAACATGACCAGAGTCCAATGCCTGAAACAAGTAAAAGATTCACACAGAAGCCCTCTGTGTGTGTGTATGTGTGTGTGTATAATAAAAATGTAAACATGATGCATAGAATCCCACCCATCAGGGACAGGATGGGTCGAAACGATCGTCGTACAGAATAAACACTAATTACCAAATCCATCTTCTGGTTACTTAATCAAATATTATTATTATTATTATTGTTGTTGTTGTTGTTAGTATCATCATCATCATCATCATCATCATCATCATCAGTAGTAGTAGTAATAGTAAGGCGGTTAGCTGTCAGAATCGTTAGTGCGCCGAGCGAAATGCTTAGCGGTATTTCGTCTGCCGTTACGTTCTGAGTTCAAATTCTACCAAGGTGTCGACTTTGCCTTTCATCCTTTCGGGGGTCGATAAATTAATTAAGTACCAGTTACGCACTGGGGTCGATGTAATCGACTTAATCCCTTTGTCCCCCTCTATGTTTAGCCCCTTGTGAGCAATAAAGAAATAGGTATTTCGTCCATCCTTATGTTCCCAAATTCCGCCGGGGTCAACTTTGCCTTTCATCTATAAGATGGAGTGCTGTTTTAATTGAGTTGTATTTTACACAAATTAATTTCGAATATATATATATATATGTGACCTCGTATGTACTGTTGGCGATTTTTTTCCCTTTGTCTTCCCTTCTCTGGATCTTTCCTTCTCCTATGTTTCCGACGAAGAGCTCTGCTCGAAACGTTAAACCCTCCTTCTTTCCTGAGCGTCTCCAATAATACTATATTTGTTCCACATCCTCGCGTTGTTGTGTTTTCCGTTTTGGATTAACTTTATATAGATATATAATATATATATATATATATATATATATATATATATATATATATATATATATATATATATAGTAATAATTACAATAATCCTTGGGTTAATGCACTGCTACGCGCGTTTCCACAGATTACATGTCTATTAAGATCATAATGGACTAAGAGCTTTATTTGTATATTCAAAACGTTTCCCATAAATAAATTTTAAAGATATGTTTTTATGTATGCAGTACATACATACATACATACATACATACATACATACATACATACATACACATATATATGTATACATAGGCGCATGAGTGGCTGTGTGGTAAGTAGCTTGCTAACCAACCACATGGTTTCAGGTTCAGTCCCATTGCGTGGCATCTTGGGCAAGTATCTTCTGCTATAGTCCCGGGCCGACCAATGCCTTGTGAGTGGATTTGGTAGACGGAAACTGAAAGAAGCCTGTCGTATATATATATATATGCGCGTGTGTGTTTGTCCCCCTAGCATTGCTTGACAACCGATGCTGGTGTGTTTACGTACCCGTAACTTAGCGGTTCGGCAAAGAGACCGATGGAATAAGTACTGGGCAAAGAATAAGTCCCGGGGTCGATTTGCTCGACTAAAGGCGGTGCTCCAGCATGGCCGCAGTCAAATGACTGAAACAAGTAATAGTGTAAAAGAGTAATATATATATACATATTTTTAAAAAATACTGTTTAGTGCCCTACGAATGAATAATCCCACGTGTTATGCAAATTAGACATTGCAGGTTTAAGTGGGTCATTGTATAATGCTATAAATGGCAGTAACTCCCCAGTGGAGGGAGGGCAGGTATTTATGCCAAGAAGGAACTGCGACTCTTTTGTCTTTTGCGTTTGCCGACGGGAAATCATAAGCGTTGTGTTTGCACTTTATAGCCTTTCTCACAAAGGGACGAAACGGTTTGTTTATTCATCAAGCTATGCATTTCAAATATGTGTTCAATTAAGTGTGTGTGAATATGCACATATAAATATATATGTATATAGTTGGAATTCGTATTTGTTTGTGTGTGTGTGTAAATACAAGGAACAATAAAAAAACGACAATCCAGGATGAACAACTATTTTAACAAACTCCATATTAAGCTTAACGCTTATAGGAACAGAAAGTAATCTAACGATTCGGTCGTTCGTCCTTTGTCAGAAAAACATGTGTGTGTGTGTATGTATATATATATATATATATATATATATTGTTGTTGTTGTTGTTATTGTTGTTGTTGGCATCCTTTTTGTCTTGGGAGACAATGGAGTTGCGCATAAAGTAGTCTAGTCCGGCTTTTACATTTCATGTCCTGATACATTTCCTGCTGTGGCTGTGTAGTCCTATCCTAGACAAACACTCCCTCTGGCAGGTACCGCAGATGTAGCGAAGACTGTTCCTGGCTGGTTGTAATGTCAAAGTATATTGTTGACGTCTTTTCTTGTCTTTTCATTTCTCCTCTCTCTCTCTCTGTCACTCCTTTGTATTCCCTCTTTTACGGTATGTCGCCAATCTCCACGGTTGCCGGCAACTGCCTCCCAACCGCTAACATTGATGTTGCAGGCCTTCATGTCCCTTTTGCAAACATCCTTGTAACGTATATATATATATATATATATAGGGAGAGTTTATGAAAAAAACAAAAGACGAAGACAGGCGGTGTACAAAACAAGCAGATGTATTAGTATAACGCTCAGGAATAGAAAAAGGCTTTTACGTTTCGAGCC
>NW_021827940.1:0-9426 GCF_006345805.1 Octopus sinensis
ATATATACATATACAGATATAGATATATATACATATTTATATATATACATGTATATATATATATACATATATATATATAAATGTGTTGGTATGTATGGATGGCTGTGTGTATGTGTATATATAATCAAATTGAGGGGTACTTTGAAAGGTTTTCAATTATACTTTTGTATTCTTTCTTGTTTCTTTTCCATATTCGTTTAGATTTTTCCCCAGCTATTTAAACTATTCAGAATTGCTAAACGTCGTAAGTGATTAAGGTATAAGGGGGCCACACTCGAAGATTTCGATTTTTCTCTTTTATTTTGTTTTTGTTTTGTTCTTTTGTCCTCTCGTTTTGTTATCTCGATATATACATGACGAATGCTGGTGGGGCACAAAAGTTGCCTACAAGACAGCGCAATACATACATGCTAACAGATGCGCATACACACATAGAATATGTGTATGTGAGTATATTATATATATATATATATATATATATAATTTTCCAAACGGGAAAACAAAAAAACAACAACAATGGAACAATTACAGTATTATTATTAATAGGCGCTCAGGAAATGGGAAGCAGGAGGGTATATATATATATATACATATATTATTATATATATATATATATATATATATATATATATATACATATATATATACATATATAACATATATTACATATATATATGTGTGTGTTGTGTATAATAGCCTGTTTCTAAGTATTGTTAATGTTAACAATCTCTATATAAAATAGTATAAAATTTATATATAGTTTGTAGGAAAGTGCATGTATATTAAACCTTTACTATAGGAAAGATAGTGAGTTTGAAGTTTCAACCACCTAGCCATCATCAGACTATTTATTCCAGCAATGAAATATTCGATATATACACATATACATATACACGCTCGATCGCTAAATCCGTACACTTTTTTCTCCCTCCCTCTCCCCCTCTCTCTCTCTCTTTCTGTTTATTTTCACTTACTCCTTTCTTTTGAAGAGCGTAGGCTCGAAACGTAAAAGACTTTCTCACATTCTCGAGTGTCAAACTAATACACCTGTTTGTTGTTCATACACTTGTCTTCGTCTTTTGTTTTTGTGTAAATTTCAACTATGCACACACACACACCACACACACACACATATATATATATATATATTATATATATATATAATATATGTATGTATATATAAATATATATATATATCATATATATATATATATATATATAATTATATATATAATATATATATATATATATATATATATATATATAGCGAGAATTGAGTTTGTAAGAAGTATTGATGTCATTGAGACCCAAAGGTGTCAGGTAATTCTGAATAAGTGCTATAGACAGACCATTGTTAAGTTCCAGGTTCGGTAATTTTGCGAATAATGGGTTCAACGTTGGTTCTATGTCAGCGTGTGTATATAAGAATTTTTTGCGTAATGAGATAAAAAAACCCCAAGGCTGTGTAGATATTAGAACATTTATAGATAGAAGGTCTTACAGCTGTTTCCAGGATATTTATTAATTATATCCCTTGATTTCTATCCCCACTCTCTATTTTGTATCCTATATAAACTATTACTTACCCATACTCTCACACCGTCTCCGATGAAGAGATACAATTAATAAATATCCTGGAAATAGCTGTAAGACCTTCTATCTATAAATGTTCTCATATCTACACAGCCTTGGATTTTTTATCTCATCACGCCAAAAATTCTGATACATATATATATAGATAAACATGTATAGAATCTGAAATGCAGTTAATAATACCTTGTGGAACTGAAGAAGCGGCATCAGTACTTAATACCCAAGTGCACACTAAGAAGTGAAATTTTGTTGCAGCATAAACATATATAAGTACAGAAATGGAATGACGTGATTAACTGCAAAATAAAACTGAATGTATTAATATCTGCTCTCCATAATTTTTAATTTATGTGTGTATGCGTATATATATTGTGTGAGAGTGTGTGTGCGAGAGAGGGTGTATGTGTATATATATGATTGTATATATGTATATACATATATATATACACACGCTGACATAGAACCAACGTTGAACCCCTTATTCTCAAAATTACCGAACCTGGAACTTAACTATGGTCTGTCTATAGCACTTATTCAGAATTACCTGACACCTTTGGGTCTCAATGACATCATTACTTCTTATAACCTCAATTTCTCACTATATATACATATTTATATATACATACATACATACATATATATATATGTGTGTGTGTGTGTGTGTGTGTGTGTGTGTGTGTGTGTGTATGTGTATAGTTGAAATTTACACAAAAACAAAATATATGTATATGTTTATGTGTATATATATATATATCTGTGTGTGTGTGATAGATACATATTTATATATATATATTATCAGAAAACATAGCATTAATTATCCATCATGGTTGATTTTACCAATCGGTTTTGCGTAAATAATACGCTGGAGTATTAGGTACATATATATGTGTGTGTATGTGTGTGTGCGTGATATATATATATGGGTGTCATATATGCGTGTGTGTGTTTGTGTGTGTGTGAATGGGCATAGCTCAGTGGGTGGAGGTCAGGCTCACAATCATAAGGTAGTGAGATCGATTCCGGGCCCGGGAATATTTAACGAGACACTTAATTTCACGTAGTCCCAGTTCACTCAGCTGTACGAATGTGCTGAAACATCAATGGTGCTAAGCTTTATCGGCCTTTGCCTTTGCCTTTTCCTTAGATAACATCGGTGGTATGGAGAGGGGAGGCTGCTATGCATGGGTGGCTGTTGGTTTTCATAACCAATTTTGTCTGGACTTGTGCCTCCGGGGTAACTTTCTTGATAGAATCCCAAAGAAAAGCGTCAGCAAGTCAAAACAAAAACGTAATCTTTGGAGAACTAGTTTTATTCGTTCAGTCGGAAGATCGACTGACTCTGCACAAATTAAATATGCGGTAATCTCCCGGCTATCGCAGTTGTTATGTTCTAAAACTCTCCGTGAGAGGTGAAATCCGCGAAGTAGAAAAAGTACTGTACTGTATTTTATTATTATTATATCTATAATTTGTATATGTTTCTTTTGTTATAAATGAAAATAACATCACGGAGGAATTGCCATAAGCTTAGATAATATATATATATTTTTTTCAATCTAGTTTCAACTCACGAACTGTGGCCATGCTGGGGCACCGCCATTATAAATGTATACACGTATACATACATATACATTTATATATACATATATATATATATATATATATATATTTTTTTTTTTTTTTTTCTAGTTTCAGCTCAGAGCTGCGGCCATGCTGATGCACCGCCGTTTTGTGCTACACTGTTATTACGACGAACCTCGTCTAATATGTGGCACTTGGTGAAGAATGGAGTTGATACAGCTACTCTATTTGCACCTCTTGCCGTGAGGTAGGTTCATCTGGGACTCTTGACAGGAAGATGTCCAGCTTTGATTTAAAAACCGCTACATCTACTTTGTGCAAGTTCCTCAGACTCTTTGGGAGAATATTAAAAAGCTGTGTGCCCTTGAAACACAGGCTGTTGCAGAAGCTGGTCCTGAAGCGTGATGGCATTGCTGGGATCTTTGGCGCTATGCAGTGTCGTCCCGTTCTAGCATTGGTGTATATATATAAATGTATATGTGTATATGTATATATATATGTATATATATATATATGTGTGTGTGTGTGTGTTTGCGTGTATATATATATATATATATATATAGCATATCATTGCAAGAGAAAAAAATTGATTTCACGAGACATTACTCTCGTTTTGATCCTTCATACATTTGTCCCTCGCCGGTGACATTCTGTGCATATAGTTGTTGTGCATCCTTAAGACGTCACATGCCTATGTGAGCACTCACTCTCCAAATGCTTGCGTAATGTACAGACAGGCAAAAATTGCTAAAGAATTCATAATTCTGGTGGCACTGTATTAGTTAATGAATTTTTTAAAAATGGAGCTGAGGCAATCACTTTTCTGAGTGCGTGTGAGTGTAGATATTTCATTTTATGTCCCCATGTAAAAAACTACTTCTGTGCATGGAAATTTATAAACTTTAGCAAAATGGTATTCGGGAATTTCTTCTGCCGCATTCTTTTTCTATTTCGCATATGCTTATCTCTTTATGATGCAAATATGTCTGTGTGTGCAGACATCTACTACGGATCTGTATGTCAGTGTATATTAATATATACACACACACAGTTGAAACACTCCTATCACAACCTGGGACCTTGAAGACTGCTTTGATGCAAGAAAGTATGCTAGTCCCCTTATACTTGATATTCAATATTTCATCTATTCAATAAAACACTCAATACTTCATTTCATTTTACTATATATACTATTTATACTATATATTCTATATTCTACATTAATATTATAAAGAATATAAATAAACCATAAAAAACAGAGTTGGAATTCCTTTGAATGATAAATATCCCTCTATACACAATCATACAAAGCTCTTATATATATATATATATACAACATACATAGAGACCGAGAGAGAGACATGTATATCATTCGTATATATATATATAATGAGAGAGAGTGAGAGAGAGGTATATTATTTGAAAGAGAAGCACACATACGTGTGTTTATATTTATATATATGTGTGTGTGTGAATGTACATATGTATGCATTTACGAATATACACTCATTCTAACTAACATAAATTTTCGAATGGATAATTAGATGAGACTACCATTGCTAATAAGTCTTCATGCAGCAGGCTCCTGTGCATATATTTCCTCACATGTTAATTTCCGCAAGACGCCTATGAGCTAATCAATTTATCTAACATCTGCAGCTAGAACTAGATTATATATATTTGACTGAGGAGGTCCACAAAATATGAAACGTGCACCGATTTCTCATCGTAGTGATGAAGATCAGAATCTTTCCGGAAAGCATACCGTAATTAATTAAAATTAATTAATTAAAATTTCAGCGTTGTCTACCCAAAGAATTTTACTTGTTTCTTTTTATTTGCTTTCAAGTAAGAGCTAGTCATTTAGTATATGATTGTACGCATAAGTTTATAATTTTATGTAATTAAAATTCTTTGGATTACTATTTCTATTTTACGTTCATTTTGCTGCTGCTGCTGCTTCTGTTGCTACTACTACTATATATATACATACACACACACACACACGCAAACACAGACATTTGTATATGTATGTTGTTACGTATGTACATGTATTACGTATGTACAAAGCCGTGATATACAATTTATATAGCTGTTAGTGCATTAGAGGTTTATACATCAATGTGTCTCTTTGTATGTATGTATAAATGAGTGTATACATGTATGGATCAACGTGTGTATGCATATATATATGCATGTATGTATGTATGGATAGATAGATAGATAGATAGATAGATAGATAGATAGATAGATAGAAGATAGATAGATAGATAGATAGATAGATAGATAGATCCTAGTTTGTATAACTGTATATAGAAGAATATATTAAACAATGAAATTCCAACTGATTTTCAAGTTTTATTATTTGCAAATTTTACTATTTTACAATCTTACAATATTGAAATAAACTAGTACTTTCATGCGTTACGCATTCATTAGCCTTTTGAAGTGAAAATTGTGTTCCGTTACAGACTAATATTTTGGGGCAACCTTCTCATTCTAACATATAATTCGTCCAACGCCCCAGGGCGGAGGCACATTGTGGATTCTTTTGGAATCCAGTTAGCCTATTATTGAACTACATGTTAGTGTAACATGTATGGAAATTTTGGTAAACATTGTTTCGCTGCTTTAGGCACTAAGATTGTATCAGTAAGACAGAAATTGCCATTTATATATCTATCTCTATATATTTATATATATTATATATTATATATATATATATATATATATATTATATATATATGTGTGTGTGTGTGTGTGTGTGTGTGTGTGCGTGTGTATGTGTGGTGTATATTATGTATATATATGCATATATATATATATATATATATATATATATACATATATATATATGGTTTGGGGACCACTACTGTTCATAATGGCCCCCTCAGACATGCTCTCAGCCACGCAGAAAGCCACGATCACAAGTTATGCAGATGATACAAAAGTTTCACAGGCAATACAGAACCATGAAGACACTAAGCACCTGCAATGTGAGCTGGACAATATATACAAGTGGGCTGAAAAGAATAGCATGCAGTTCAATGCTGAAAAGTTTCAAGCTTTATGCTATCAGCATGCAAAACTAAATGCAATACCCAATGAATACACTCGATCTGGAGGGATTGCAATCCCAGAGGCACAATCAGTGCGAGACCTGGGTATTTACATGAGTGATTACGCAACCTTTCATGTGCATGTTGCTAAATTGGCAATGAAATGTAGGCGGCTGACCGGATAGATACTTAGAACCTTCAGAACAAGAGACCAGGAAACCATGATGGTCCTCTGGAGGACACTTGTCCTAAGCCACTTTGACTATTGTTCTCAGCTATGGTCACCACCCAGTGTCAAGTTAATCACAGAACTTGAGGCGATCCAACGAAGCTACACGAAGAATATAGCCTCTGTGCAGCATATAAGCTACTGGGAAAGACTCAAGAGATTAAGACTCTATTCCTGAGAGCGTAGGCGAGAAAGATATGCCATAATATACATCTGAAAAATCCTAGAAGGACTTGTCCCAAACTTTGGCATCGAGAGTTACACAAATGCCAGAACCGGGCGCCACTGCATGGTGCCAAGGACTCCAAATTTGCCATCAAGATGTAGGACAAGATACTGTGATAGCCTGGGCTTCCGAGGCCCACAGCTCTTCAATATTCTCCCGAAGAACCTGAGAGACCTGCATGGGGTGGATGCAGATGTCTTTAAAATAAAACTGGATCTCTTCCTGTCAGGTATCCCAGATGAACCAACTTCACGGCAGGAGGTGCAGATGAGGGCAGCTGCATCGAACTCTCTCATGCACCAAATGGCAGTTGCTAAAAAGCATTCGTGAAGTAAAATCACGTAGCAACACCAAATGGCCACAACTCGTGGCCACAACTCGTGAGCTGAAACTAGATAAAATAAATAAAAAATTAAAAAAAATATTGTTTTTACTGTCTTGTTTTGTTCTTACTGTCCTGTTCTTGTTACCACTTTTAACCCTCCGCCAAAAATCCCAAATTTGATTTTATTTGCTTTGCGGGAAGACTGTTTCAACGAAGTCGCGTCTTGTCCTAACCTTCGAGAAGGCCCAGTAGACGAAACAGGGACAACCGAAGAAGGGGAAATATTTTTTTGTGTTGTATGTCTTGTACTCTGTTTTTTCGTTGTTTGAAAAAAAGTTCGTTTCCATGTTTTTATTTTAATGTTTTCGTTTCTCATAGTGTTCAACGTTTTTTTGATGTCCTGTACCCATATATGCATGCATATATACATATATATGTTGGTATGTACATACATATATATATGCATATATTTATATATTATTTATATTATTATATGTTCGAACGCCACGCATCGTTTTCCAAGTAAGTTTTAATCTTATATATGTATACATATATATATATATGTGTATATATATATATATATATATATATAATATATATATATATCTATATAATATATATATATATATATATATATACTATTATACATATGTATATACATATATATGTGTGTGTTTGTGTCTGTGCACGAATGTATGTATATATATGTGTGTGTGTGTGTATACATATATTATAGTTACAGTAACAGTTACGTTTACGTGCAGCTGAATCACTGATTTATAATTCCACTATATTATCGTCCTGATGTAAGCAGAGAAGAACTATATATTACAATGTTCTGAACGACTCTGGAGCTCGACAGACTCCACCTGCATATATACACCCCTACTGATGCAACCCCTATTTCAAACCGTCTTGACCTCTCTCCTTCCTTCCCTCTCTCTATCACTCTCTCTTCCTCTCTACCCCACTCTCTCTTTCTTTTTCCTTCTTGTTTCTTATACTGAGTGTTTCATTTATTTAGACTTCTCTAAACTTGCTTTCTTACCCATTAACCCTATTTTCTTTTTCCCAGCTTCTCTCGTTTGCACTCTCTCTCCCACTTTCTCTTTCACTTTTTCTCTCTCTCTTTTCTCTCTCTCTCCCATATATATATATATATATAGATATATATATTATATATATCACAGCATACACACAGTCACAAACTCACATACACATACTTGTACACACATACACACACACACACACACACACACACACATATATAATATATATATATATATATATATATATATATATATATATATAATATATATGCATGCATACATACATATATAGATACAAAAAACCACATACGTATATACGTACATACATACATACATATATATCATTTTCTTTCTTTACAGGTCTTTCTCAGTCAGTCGCTGCCTCCTTGCTACTTCATCTTACATTTAAATATGTTCTTCCCTTTAAATGATATATTCGATGAAAGAATTAGATAAACATAGCGATATAGCGAGCAACAGAGAATTTACAAGGGAAACAGAAAAAGTGATATATATATAAAAATTCCTAAAAAAAAATAACAAAAATTACAAAAACCTATCACAATTCAACAAGACCATAAAAAGAAATTCAATAAAAGGACAAGTTGCATATACGTAATTTTATGTATGCTCACGTGTGAGTCAGTGAGTTTGTATCTTTGTATGTGTGTAGCTATATGTGTAAACATATACACGCGTATATAGGCGTATATGTATATATACATGTATATATGGTGTATATATATATAAATAGTTGTATATATATATATATATATATATATATATATATATATATATATATCTATATATTATATATATATATATAAAAAATGATATATTCGACAAAGGTAATCATTTCATGATATGTCACAAGCTGCGAATCTTTGGTAAAGTTGGTAGAATAGGAGAGTGGCTGCATGTCTTTCAAAACGATAGAAGTCAGACAGTTGCTGCCAATCGTGCATTCTCTAGAGAAACGCAAATTTCGAGTTGTGACCCTTAGGGAACTGTCTTAGAGCCATTGATGTTTATAGTAGCCCTCTCAGGCATGCCCACGGTCACTCAGACAGCCACTGCCACTTTCTACGCCGATGATACAAAATTATCACAGACAATAAACTATCCTAATGGTGTCGTAAGCCTGCAGATCTAAATGCAATATACAAGTGAGCAGAGCAAAATAATATGCAATTTAAAACTGAATAATTTCAAGCACTGAACTGTAACATCACAAATGAGCCACAACTGGTATTTACAGGACCTGGAGGTACTGCAATACCAGATTCCCAAAAAGTGAGAGACCTGAGCATCAGTATGTGTAATGATGCATCATTTAACATGCACATTACCAAGCTGGAAGCAAG
>NW_021827941.1:0-9416 GCF_006345805.1 Octopus sinensis
AATAATAGTAATAATAATAAAATAATAGTTAATAATAATAATAATAATAAAATTAACGATAACAATAGTAATCATAATAATAATTATAATAATAACAGTAATAATAATAACGATAACAATAGTAATAATAATAATAACAATAGTAATAATAATAATGATAACAATAGTAATAATAATAATGATAACAATAGTAATAATAATAATAATAACAATTGTAGTAATAATGATAATAACAATAGTAGTAGTAGTAATAATAATAATAATAATAATAGTAATAATAATAATAAAAATAAAAATAACGATGACAATAGTAATAATAATAATAATAACAATAACAATAATAATAATAATAATAGTAATAATAATAACGATAACAATAGTAATAATAATAATAATAACAATAACAATAATAATAATAATAGTAATAGTAATAATAATAACAATCAAACTAAAATTTGAAATTGGAAGAATTATGAAAATTGTAAAGGTTGTGCCTATAATAATTGGTGAATTGGAACTGTGAGCAAAGATATAGACAAATGGTTGAAGGAAAGTGGAATACAATGTCCTGTAGAGCTTGTACGGAAAGTTTGCCTCTTAGAGGCAGGGAAGATTATCAGGAGGGTTCTAAGCATTTGAAAGACTGTTGAAAGCTTGTGGTTACCTAAAGTTCCAGGTAGTAAGTCGCAACCTATATAAATTCTATCAGGAATAAGACCGAACCTGAGTCAAATCAATAATAATAATAATAATAATCCTATCTATTATAGCCACAAAGCCTGAAATTTGTGGGGAGAGGACTAGTCGATGACTTTGAGACCAGTTGAGTACTGGGGCCGATATAGTCGACTAGCCTTCTCCTCCGAATCTGGTCTTGTGTCAAAGCTTGTAATAATAATAATAATAATAATAATAATAATGATAATATTATTATTATTATTATATTAGTGTTGTTGCCATTGTTATTAGCGCGGTGAGCTGGCAGAAGTGTTAGCATCGCGGAGAAAATGCTTAGTGGCATTTTGTCTGAGTTCAAACGACGTCGAAGTCGATAAAAGAAGTACCAGTTGTGTACTGAGGTCGATGTAACCGACTTGCCTCCTCCACCAAAATTACAGGCCATGTGCCAATAGTAGAAAGGATTATTATTTTTGTTGTTATATTTTGGAACAAGCCGAAGTTTCTAAGAAGTTCTGTGAAGAAAGTAATTACTAACGGGATTATCTTATGAAAAAAAAAAGAGTTAATTTAAGTTTTTGTTCCACTATTACTAACAGAAGCTTCTCTGCTTCTTTGCGGATCAATTCCATCACCTGGGGTCAAAGAAACTTTTGACTTCAGACATTCACGCATCCCAAGATATTCACCTCGTAATTATTAGAAAGATATGCTCCGTGTTTTGGAGTTAACGCCAGCCTGAATAGTGCAAACATGTTTAAACAGCATTTAAACTAAACAAACAAAACGAACGGTATCCCCACCACAAAAAAAAAAAAAAAAAAAAGAAACAGAAAAAAACAAAACAAAAACATACTAGCAAAGATCAATGAAAAGAATCACTGACGGTGGCATTAGATCTCTTATCTTCTGTTTAGCAATCTTGGTGTCTGTTTCAGCATCTGGAATCTCTGAATGAATAAGAATTCGAAGCTTCTAATCTCGTTGGTGTATGGGATTACTCTGCGATGTTGCAAGTTACGGAGACACTACCAATTCCGCTAAGCATAAATTTTTAACGTAATGTTAGAAAGATATATAACTATCACTGTCACTCGACCTGAACGAGTATATATGTCAGTAGTATCTCACATTAAACGTATTTGTGGCAAGTCCCTAATAATTCCTCTCAATACCATATGTAAGTGTTATGCTTGCTCTGTTCATATATCACCACTATTCTCTACTAGTGTTATGCTTGCTCTACTATGTCACCACTATTCTCAACATTCTCAACGTGGGCAATTCAAGGGTTTCTGATATCAGAAATTAGATGTCGGTGAATGCTTAACTGTTGGTGAATGCTTAACTGGCTCTATGTCTTTGAATGTGATGCGAGATATTGGAAGGGACCTTGTCTTGACAAGAGCAGCTGATATTTACGTTACTGATATTTGCTGCATGAAGGCTTGTTACAGTACAATAAAGACAATACCAACAAGTACAAGAGGGTAAATAATGCCTGACTAAGAGTGTTGCTCGAGAACTGTACCAGGAAAATAGAAGGAAACGAACTACTGTATTTGAATTTATATATATATATATATATATATATATATATATGTATGTGGGTGTGTGTGTGTGTGTGTGGTGAATGGTATATATATATATATATATATATATATATATATATATATATATATATATATATATATATTATATATATATATTATATATTATATATATATATGATACTTTTAGCAAGATGGAGCTACAGCATATACTTGGCGCATCACCATGGTGCTACTTCAAGAGTTTTTCGGTGAATGGATTATTTCGAAGGGACTTTGGCCACCAAGATTACCTGATTTAACACCGCCAGACTGTTTTTTTTTCTGGAGAGCAAGTAAAGGAACAGTGTACAAGAATCGCCCGAAAAACCATTAATGAACTAAAAGACGCCATCATAACCTTCACACGGTCCATACTGCATCAGACTCTCCAAGATATATTTCAAAACATGGGTAGAAGAGTCAACGTATGTATCGAAAATGAAGGACGACACTTTTTTTAAGAGTCTTTTAGAGTTTTTTAAAGTCTTGTAAAGTCTAATATATTCTTTTGTAGCCTTATACCATCTTAGAAATATTTATTTTGCAATAAAATACTTACTGCAGAGAGACTTTTTAAACATCCTATGTTTTAGTCATTAAACTGTGGCCATGTTGGGGCACCGTCTTGGAATTTTAGTCGAATAAATCGGCCCCAGTACTTATTTTTTAAAGTCAGGTACTTATTCTATCGGTTCCTTTTGCCGAAGTGCTAGTTACGGTGGCGTAAACACTCTCAGTGTTTGTGGAAGAGGGAGACTTCCTACTAAACTGAAGAAAAATAAGGTGGGGGTGGATAGAAGAGGGAGGATGAGAGATGAGAAGGTGAGATAAACAGGTAGAGAGGGGCACAAAGAATGGGGACAGGGTTTGAAACAGGGGGTGAGAGCTAGAGATTGAGACAGTCATAGAGAGACAGACAAAAGACAGAGATAGAGGAGAAGTCGAAGATAAAAAGCGAGGTGGGTGGGGAATGAGAGAGAGAGAGAGGCTGGGGTAAGCGGGTTGAGGTCACGGTGAGAATGAACAGATTAAATGGCGGTGAGTAATTGGTGGTAAAATGCAAGAGAAAACGTGTTGAGAGAAGAGCCAGGTCACAGTCGTCATTATGATAGATACGATGGTGGTGGTAGTGGCGGTGGTAGTGGTAGGGATGATGTTTCTCTTTTTTGTTTGTTTTTTTCTTGTTAAGTTGTGTGGTTAAGAAGATCGCTTTGTCGCCATGTAGTTTCGAATTCGATCCTACTGTGCGGGCGGTACCTGAAGCAAATCGAACGGCTGGTGGTGGTAGTGGTGGTGCTGGTGGTGGTGGTTGTCGTGATGGTGGTGATGTTGATAATGTTGATGTCTGGTGGTGGTGGTGGTAGTTGTCGTGATGGTGGTGGTGTTGATAATGTTGATGTTTGGTTGTGGTGGTGATGGTGGTAGTGGTTGTGGTATTGATAATGTTGATGATGTTGATGATGTTCATAGTGTTGATGAGTTGCTATTTCCATTTAGTATTGGTCTTTTAAGGGGCACTAATAAGACAATTGTTGCTGTTGTTTTTTGTTGTTGTTGTTGTTGGTGGTGGTGGTAGTGGTGGTGGTAATGGTGGTGGTAATGCTGTTGGTGTTTGTATAGGTGGTGGTTGCGTCGGTGGTAGTCGAATCTTATTGAACATTTTGTGAACTTCCACGTCTACCTGCCGCCATCAGCCAATCAATCAATCAATCACTCAATCAGCTGTAATACTTAATAACGGCGCCGTTAATCGATCAATAATTAAAGTTTTTCACACTAAAAACCTGTAAAATGGACGACTATTTTCTTTTTACTGTCATAAATATTTTACTCTGCCAAGAAACGGTTGCTGGGACGTCAGTTTCTGCTCTCGTTAGAATTTTTGCCGCTAAAAACAACAAACGAGGCAGAGGATGTCTGCTGTTCTAATTTCCATTAGCATCTCAGAAAGAGGGGCGACGGTGCGTGGCCAAGCAGCTAATGTGTTGCACACACGACCACAAGGTCGTGGTCTCGATTCCCAGGTTGTACAGATAGGCACAAACGGACTGACAGACACAGACGGACAAACAGAGTGATAGATAGCTAGGTAGATAGACAGATAGAGAGACAGACAGATAGATAGATAGATAGATAGATAGATAGATAGATAGATAGATAGATAGATAGACACAGACGGACAGAGTGATAGATAGCTAGATAGATAGACAGACAGAGAGACAGACAGATAGATGGATAGATAGATAGAGAGACACAGACGGACACACAGAGTGATAGATAGCTAGATAGATAGATAGAGATGGACAGACAGACAGACAGAGAAAAAGGAACAGATGGATAAGAGAGAAAGAGGGCGAGAGGGAGGGAGAGAGAGGGAAAGAGAGACAGATACAGAAAAAGAAAGAGACATGAGAGAGAGAGGGAAAGAGACAGACAGGCAGACAAAGGGAGACAGAAAGACGAGAGAGAGAAAGAGAGGGAGAGAGAGAGATGGAGAGTCAGGTTGTATGTTGTGATCTTGAACTAAAAGACTGTTTCACGATACCTCAGTCTACTCGGCTGCAAGTAGTGAACTCATGAGACCAACTGGCGGTTCGTTCAGATGAGAATGGTGTGATCTAAGTCACCTGTACACCATGGAAGGACAGTAACGAATCGCAGGACTCGAGACATCAATGTCCACAGATATAAAAAATTATTAACATTGACAACCAAATTCCATTCATGTACTGCTTTTGTAATTTGTTTTCCCTCCATGAAAGAAAATGGGCAGCTATTCAATACCGGAAACTAATAGAAGCCATTTTGGGATCTTTTCGGTTTGAACGGCAGTTTTTTTCTAGCGGTGTCATATGAAATTGTCACCCATGATTATGACCCTAGTATCGATCTATTGCATTTCAATCTGTTTTAGGGTTAGGGGTGGGGGGAAGGGTATCTTTTTTTCTTCACAAATGTAAATAAACCCAATCTGTTTTTTAAACGAGGGACATATTCATACGGCACAGAATGCTTTTTACCTCAATAGACGTCAGTGATTGGTTGAAATTGCAGAAATTGAAGAAAAAAGCAACAAATATCTTACAAACTATAGAACTTTCTCAACAAATCCAAGAGAAAAAGATGTTTTATAAACACATTCTACTAGTATACGAAGTTTAAAATTTTTTAGTTACCTAGAAATTATGTTAAAAACTGCCGTTCAAACCGAAAAGATCCCCATTTTGTTATTATGTATTGTCTCCTAGCAGAGAGTTAGTAAAGGGAGATAATCATTTTGTTCTTATAAACACTTATAAATCTCAAACCAACGAGAGACCCTCTAAATTGGGGAAGAAATTTCCTTGAAATCATACACTAATCGTGCTTAAAAAAACGCATTTGATAATGAAAATTAAAATGCCTCTCTTTTACCGATAGGACTGCGGCGAAGCTGGGGGTTCAACGCTTTCGAGGGTTTTTTAGTCGATAAATCAACCCCAGTATTATGTGATTATTTTTTAAGACTGGTAGTTATTCTCTTGTTCTCTTTTGCTGAACCGCTAAGTCACGAGATGTAAACACGCTAACGCCGGTTGTCGAGCGGTCGTGGGGGACAAATACAGACACAAAGACATACACAAACACAGACATATACGCACACACACACGGAGCACATACACATATACATACACACACATACACGTATATGAGACGTACTTTGAGCTCCCCTTCTATGTAATGCCCTTGTGGCAAATTATATGAATAAAAGATGTACTCTGAGAGTCCGTTCCGTCTAACAAATCCACTCAGAAGTCTTTGGTCGACCCGAGGCTATAACAGAAGACATATTCCACGTGATGGGACTGAATCCTGGAATCACGTGGTTCGGAAGCAAACTCGTTACCACACAGCCACGCATGCGCCTATTATCAGCTGTACTAAACCTTAGGCCATTTTTGTTTCATGAGTTTTGTGACACTTATGTCCATCCTAGACAGGTCTGTTCCGGAATGTTTCAGGTTTGTGTTGCATAAACGATGGCTTCTCTATCTTTGTTCAACTTGCAGTTGTTCGTAGCACTAATGTTCATGTTTAGTGTAGGCGGTAGTGGTGGTGGTGGTTGTGGTGGTAGTGGTTGTGGTGGTGGTGTGGTGGTGGTTGTGGTGGTGGTGGTGGTGGTTGTGGTGGTGGTGGTAATGTTCATGTTTAGTGTAGGCGGTGGTGGTGGTTGTGGTGGTGGTGGTAGTGGTTGTTTGTGGTGGTGGTTGTGGTGGTGGTGTGGTGGTGGTTGTGGTGGTGGTGGTGGTGGTTGTGGTGGTGGTGGTAATGTTCATGTTTAGTGTAGGCGGTGGTGGTGTGGTTGTGGTGGTGGTGGTGGTTGTGGTGGTGGTGGTTGTGGTGGTGGTGGTGGTGTGGTTGTGGTGGTGGTGGTGTGGTTGTGGTGGTGGTGGTAATGTTCATGTTTAGTGTAGCGGTGGTGATGGTTGTGGTGGTGGTGGTAGTGGTTGTGGTGGTGGTGGTGGTGTTGGTAATGTTCATGTTTAGTGTAGGCGGTGGTGATGGTTGTGGTGGTGGTGGTGGTGGTTGGTGGTGGTGGTTTGTGGTGGTGGTGTGGTGGTGGTGTTGTGGTGGTGGGTGGTGGGGGGTTGGGTGGTGGTGGTAATTTTCATGTTTAGTGTAGGCGGTGGTGATGGTTGTGGTGGTGGTGGTAGTGGTTGTGGTGGTGGTGGTGGTAATGTTCATGTTTAGTGTAGGCGGTGGTGGTGGTGGTTGTGGTGGTGGTGTGGTGGTGGTTGTGGTGGTGGTGGTGGTGGTTGTGGTGGTGGTGGTAATGTTCATGTTTAGTGTAGGCGGTGGTGATGGTTGTGGTGGTGGTGGTGGTTGTGGTGGTGGTGGTTGTGGTGGTGGTGTGGTGGTGGTTGTGGTGGTGGTGGTGGTGGTTGTGGTGGTGGTGGTAATGTTCATGTTTAGTGTAGGCGGTGGTGATGGTTGTGGTGGTGGTGGTAGTGGTTGTGGTGGTGGTGTTGTATGTTCATGTTATTGTAGGCGGTGGTGTGGTGGTTGTGGTGGTGGTGTGGTGGTGGTTGTGGTTGGTGGTGGTGTGGTTGTGGTGGTGGTGGTAAGGTTCATGTTTAGTGTAGGCGGTGGTGATGGTTGTGGTGGTGGTGGTGGTTGTGGTGGTGGTGGTTGTGGTGGTGGTGTGGTGGTGGTTGTGGTGGTGGTGGTGGTGTTGTGGTGGTGGTGGTAATGTTCATGTTTAGTGTAGGCGGTGGTGATGGTTGGGTGGGGTGTAGGGGGTTTGGGTGGTGGTGGTGGTAATGTTCATGTTTAGTGTAGGCGGTTGGTGGTGGTGGTGGGTGGTGTGGTGTGGTGTTGGGTTGTGTGGTGGTGGTGGTGGGTGGTGGTGGTGGTGGTGGTGTGGTAATGTTCATGTTATGTAGGCGGTGGTGGTTGTGGTTGTGGTGGTGGTGTGGTGATGGTTTTGTGGTGGTGGTGGTAGTGGTTGTGGTGGTTGGTGTTTGGTAATGTTCATGTTTAGTGTAGGCGGTGGTGATGGTTGTGGTGGTGGTGGTGGTGGTTGTGGTGGTGGTGGTTGTGGTGGTGGTGTGGTGTGGTTGTGTGGTGGTGGTGGTGTTGTGGTGGTGGTGGTAATGTTCATGTTTAGTGTAGGCGGTGGTGATGGTTGTGGTGGTGGTGGTAGTGGTTGTGGTGGTGGTGGTGGTAATGTTCATGTTTAGTGTAGGCGGTGGTGGTGGTGGTTGTGGTGGTGGTGTGGTGGTGGTTGTGGTGGTGGTGGTGGTGGGTGTGGTGGTGGTGGTGGTTGTGGTGATGGTGGCAGTGTTGGTAATGTTCATGTTTAGTGTAGGTGGTGGTGGTGGTTGTGGTGGTGGTGGTGGTTGTGGTGATGGTGGTGGTGGTGGTGGTGGTGGTGATGGTGGCAGTGTTGGTAATGTTCATGTTAAGTGTAGGCGGTGGTGGTGGTGGTGGTAGTTGTGGTGGTGGTGGTGGTGGTTGTGGTTGTGGTTGTGGTGGTGGTGGTTGTGGTGTTGGTTGTGGTGGTGGTGGTTGCGGTGTTGGTAATATTCATGTTTAGTGTAGGCGGTGGTGGTGGTTGTGGTGATGGTGGTGGTGTTGGAGATGTCCATGTTTAGTGTAGGCGAAATCTTTTACATACGATTGCAATTTATTTTGATCTCGCTTCTCACCTGCCTGGTGTCAATGGTTGCCCGCAGAAATAACAGCTAGTTTCTTTTTCATAGACACACCATCGTTCTCAAAGATAGATCTTACCTTCTTTGGCAGAACCATAACTTTATATATTTCACGTCTCAGGTGTTTGCTTTCCAAACAATATAATTGAAGCTAGTTCCTACCTCATTGGTTTCTCCTTTCGATCTTACTGTTGCAAAAACCGTGAAGTCACCCGTATAGAGATAAAACTGCTCGTTTTCATAGGCGTTGAGCCACGTCACCGATGAGACTTGGTAACAGAACTGGCACAAGTATCAAACCCCGTATCAAAAATAACTTTGCTGGATTATAGATTAAGGTAGCCTCGATGCCATCGAAGTCGCTTCCAGCAAGGGTTTTAACCCTTTCGTTACCAACCCGGCTGAAACTGCCTCTGGCTCTGTAGTACAAATGTCTTGTTTTCATAAGTTCTGAATTAAAATCTTCCACCAAACCTTAGTCACAATTTATGTTCCTAGCACTAGCTTAATGGTAACCAAATTATTTTACTAAATTCTTTGTTATATTTAAAATTAATTGAAAGAGCATCTCAACAGAAATATGTTAACAAAAGGGTTAAAATATATAATAGAGAAACGATTTTTTACCCTTTTGTTACCAACCCAGCTGAAACTGCCTTTGGCTCTGTGGTAAAATGTCTTGTTTTCATAAGTTTTGAATTAAAATCTTCCACCAAACCTTAGTCACAATTTACGTTCCTAACACTAGCAGAATGATAATACTAAGTTATTCTAATAAATTCTTTGTTATATTTAAAGTAATTGAAAGAAACACAGAGCATCTCAAAATAAATTCAGTAACAAAAGGTCGAGCGCGTATTTCCGTCTCAGAGAATTGAAACGACTTTTCAACTATAAAATATAATCAACTTATTGTATAATTATTTTCGACACACATTACTAACAGTTTCCT
>NW_021827942.1:0-5000 GCF_006345805.1 Octopus sinensis
TGTGTAGTGTATGCGTGCGCACAAATGTTAGTGTGTGTGTGTGTGTGTGTGTGAGAGAGAGAGAGAGAGAGAGAGAGAGAGTGAGAGAGAGGAGAGAGAGAGTGAGAGAGATGGTGTAGACACATGCGTGCAGTAATGTACACAGATCAAAGCTTATATAAACATATTTGTCTCACCCACTTGCTTTCTCTGTTGCACCTGTATGTTTATAGTCTCTTTGATATCAACACACACACACACACACACATACACACAAACATATATATATATATATATATATATATACGCATACTTACAAACACATGCACATAGACAGCTTTCTCACTAATATGAATCTTTGGTATTGTTTGCGTGTATGCATGTTTGGTAAAGTTGGCATATCGACAAACATAAAAAGAAATGAAAACGAAAAACATGAACAAATAAAAAGAAAATTGAGAACGAAAGAAGAAGAAGAAGAAAAAGAAGAAGAAGAAGAAGAAGAAGAAGAAGAAGAAGAAAAAAGATATGTGGCAGCAACATGATCTTCTTATTCAAAGACATCCAACCAACTTGGCTGTTCCAGAACTTTTTTGGCATCGGTCTACATACTTTAGTATAATACTATACCTTATCATAAGCTTACGTGCCCTTTCCATGCTCACATACTACTACTACTACTACTACTACTACTACTACTACTACTACTACTACTACTACTACTACTACTACTACTACTCGTTTCATTTTAAAGCTGAAACTTAGATATTTTGAGGGGTGGCGAATATAGTCGAGTATATGGAACCTAGTATTTATCTCGTACTTACTTCAGGCAGCTCTAGATTGATAAAAAACAAAGTTTCACTTTTTCAGGATTTGAACTCAGAACATAAAAAAAGGTCGCGACAAGCATCGCAAGCTATTTTATTCGAAAAATGTCCAACGATTCGGCAACGCTTCCAATGCAATAATGTTTCCAAATTTTGGCACAAGGCCAGCAATTTCGGAGGAAAGGACAAATCGACTACATTGACCCCAGTGTTTAACTGGTATTCATTTTATCGACCCCGGAAGGATGAAAGGCAATTTGAACTCAGAATAGTTTCGTCGATCAGCGCGCGCATCTTGAGCAAGCCTGGCTGGTGAAATTTCCATGCCAGTAGATCTTATCCAGTGTCGGTAATTGTCTCCGGTAACACTTCCAGGTTAAAAATTTCTGGTAGTTATTCACGGACCCCGGTCCGAAAGTCTTCCAGAGCAGATCAGCTAGTTGATTCTCGTCGACGCTTAAAGTCTCCTCGAGAACGTCATTGTACTTGTTTGCCACTAACTCACTTTAGAACGTCAAGGTGGAACTTCTGGATGGCAGCACTCCGTCGGTTACGACGACGAGGGTTCCGGTTGATCCGAATCAACGGAACAGCCTGCTCGTTAAATTAACGTGTAAGTGGCTGAGCACTCCACAGACACGTGTGCCCTTAACGTAGTTCTCGGGGATATTCAGCGTGACACAGAGAGTGACAAGGCCGGCCCTTTGAAATACAGGTACAACAGAAACAGGAAATAAGAGTGAGAGAAAGTTGTGGTGAAAGAGTACAGCAGGGATCACCACCATCCCCTGCCGGAGCCTCGTGGAGCTTTAGGTGTTTTCGCTCAATAAACACTCACAACGCCCGGTCTGGGAATCGAAACCGCGATCCTATGACCGCGAGTCCGCGGTGGAACTTCTACTGACCGCATTGTCCGAGTGACAGAGGACCAACGGTGTTTGACGACACTCTAGCTAGCAGACTCCCTGCCTCGGTCTACGCTTGAATCAGGACTGCAGCTGAGTCAAAGAGACAAGCTGCGGAAAAGCGTGTCTGACAAACGATGATCACACATGCTCACTGTCAAGGAAGCGCTGGATACGCTGTAACCTCAGTGCATGCCTTCACATCATCAGACTTGGCAGCGGGTGTTGACAAAAAAATGAGGCATCTGACCAGTGAAACGGGTCCCTTCCACAGAAACTGGATGTGTATGGGATCCAGTTTGGTCAGACTTAAACTGGAGTAAAGCAGGACGACTAAGCAAGAACATATAATGGAAGCAATGTATGTATTCGCCACCGCTATCCGACCATTCAGAGACAGCGGTCGTCCCAGTAATCCTTTCTAACATAGGCGTAAGGCCTGAAATTTTGTAGGAGATTAGTCGATGACATCGACTCCAGTACTTGACTGGTACTTATTTTATCGAACCCGAAAGTATGAAAAGCAAACCCGATCTCGGCATATATATATATATATATATATATATAATATATATACGCATGTGTGTGTGTGTATGTGTATACATATACATATATATATATATATGGATATGTATGTGTGTATATATATATATATAAAGGAATATCAAAAATGGGACAAGATCGCAAAACATCCAGACAGACGATACAAAAAAACAAGGACGGGTCATTGGGAGTTTTCTTTCTTTAGTCGAGTTCCAGATTATCTTTGCAATTTCGGCTGGTTATACTCGAGATTGCTCATATATATATATATATATATATATATATATATAAATATATATATATATATAATTGACACTAAATGTGACTAGAATTTTAGAAACACCTACTTTACTAGAAAGAAGAGCTAAGATGCTCTTATTTCAAGCAATGTAGGTGTTTCTAACACTCTAGTCATATTTAGCGACAAGTATAATTCTCCTTTTTGGCGAAACATTGCAAGCTGCTCTTTGTAGTAATTTTTATTAGCTACTATTTAATCATGTTGCTAAGCTGCGATTAGTTTAATCACAATTTGTCTTTCCTGAGATCGAATCCTGCTGTAATATATTTTGCCTTTCATTCTTCCCGGGCCGATGAGGGAGAAAACAAAAAAAAAAATAGTACCCAACAGGAGCAGGAAGTGATTAAAGCGAATACATCGCTCTCTCCAAAATTAATAATCTTTATATATAAAAGTGAGGTTGTGTGCTGTCTGTCTCCTACGATTTAGATTCTTAACTACTCCCACATTTTGCGGTGCAGTGTAACCAAAAGCGGGTATCTTATAGTCATGATTCATATCGAGCCCTTCTGGGTATTAGCGCGCGGACGATGAGTCTACGATTTAAAAAAAAAATTACCATAATTTTTCCCATTTTTAATGCATTTTTTGCAATTATATAAGGGAAGTAACTCTCTAAAAATGTATTATTAAATCTGAGAACGTAAAAAGCTACAGTACCCCCCCCTTTGTGGTTAGCCATATTGAGATGGCTATTATACTTTACATCTCTAAAAATGCTTATATAATTATTTCCCTTACAAACCGAGCAACGCCGGGCGATACTGCTAGTAACATATATGCAACAGTCGTTGCAGAAATGTTTGGTTCTCAGAGATTAAAATTTTGGTCTATTGTCTTTAGAGCGTGAGATTGATTCACGGACCGAGGAGCGCATTGCATCCTGGTGCAAGATACTTCATTTTACGTTATATCATTTCTCTCAGCTGGAAACAAGTACCAGTGGTACTTAGGTATTAGTGGCATAGGCCTATTTTCTTTTTCTTGTACATCCAGATTTAACTCTGAAACTTCTGGATGTTCTCCGACCACGAGACTGTACATTTTAGGCCAGTACTTGACTGGTACTTATTTTATCGAACCCGAAAGGATGAAAAGCAAACCCGATCTCGGCATATATATATATATATATATATATATATATATATATATATATACGCATGTGTGTGTGTATATGTGTATACATATACATATATATATATGTATGGATATGTATGTGTGTGTGTATATGTATATATATATATATATATAAGGAATATCAAAAATGGGACAAGAACGCAAAACATTGCCTTTCATCATGTCGGGGTCGATTAAATAAGTACCAATTACACACTGGGGGTCGATGTAATCGACTTAATCCGTTTGTCTGTCCTTGTTTGTCCCCTCTATGTTGTGTTTTTGAGCAAAATACCCCACTTCAAGTTACTTCAGTTCACTCAGCTCTAAATAAGCAACCTGCGACCCGCAGGACTTTCTGAATGGCACGCCTAACCAAAAATTACCTTAACGTTTTCTTTTTTAACAGTGCGGCCCGCCTGATGATGAATCATATCTCATGCAGCCCGCGTCTCGAAAAAGGCTGTTCATGTCTAATCTAAGCAAAGGTCACTCGTTAAAAAGAACACCCCATTTCTTCATTGCGCTTTCGATGAATTTGTTATGCTGTCTTTACTCTCTTTACTCTTTTACTTGTTTCAGTCATTTGACTGCGGCCATGCTGGAGCACCGCCTTTAGTCGAGCAAATCCCCCCCAGGACTTATTTATTGTAAGCCCAGTACTTATTCTATCGGTCTCTTTTGTCGAACCGCTACGCGACGGCGACGTAAACACACCAGCATTGGTTGTCAAGCAATGCTAGGGGGACAAACACAGACACACATACACAACCACACAACACAACACACATATATATATATATATTATATATATATATATATATATATGTATATATATACGACGGGCTTCTTTCAGTTTCCGTCTACCAAATCCACTCACAAGGCTTTGGTCGGCCCGAGGCTATAGTAGAAGACACTTGCCCAACATCCCACGCAGTGGGACTGAACCCAGAACTATGTGGTTGGTAAGCAAGCTACTTACCACACAGCCACTCCTGCGCCTGTCTTTAAATATATCTTTAAATCTACCCGTGGAAATAGGATTATGCGCCATTTGCTCAAAGTAATATTTTAATAAATATAAAAAGAAAACGTTGTTATGATAACCTTCCACATATTTTGATAACAAAGATAAATGAAATCCTTTTTTTTATTTATTTTGAGAAAAATTCATGTCGAAGCTAATTTAATAAGGAAGGTTTTGAAAAATTGTCACATCAATACCGATCTAAATTCCGAGCAGAAATAAGAATGACGAAAGTGACCTAATTTAAGTGATGAGGGTTTCGAAAAGACATCAAGACATCCCCTTATAATTTGGTTTTC
>NW_021827942.1:7500-9430 GCF_006345805.1 Octopus sinensis
TTTTGTTGAGATTGGACACGTTGATCAATCTTGTACAGAGGGTGGCATTAAGGGGAGAGAAATAAACAAACATCACTCAACGGGTCGATGTACGCCCAAAAGTTTGACTGCAATTTCTGATGGTCCAGTATGTAGGAATATGTCGAAAGCGTTAACCGGTTAAAATCCCTGCCGAACCAGATATAACATCTTATTGGGTAATAGTTGGCACAGGAAACGTAGATGATTTCAAGACAAGGTCAGATGTGGGCTTAACTTCAACACAGAAAACACGAGCAACGCTCGGTCCAACAGCTAGAAATCGCATAAATAGATAATGTGTATTATATAACCAGGTATGCTATAAATCACTAGATTTCTTGCGAGAAATGAACGACAAGCTTTGACTCAGTTTTAGTATTTGAATTACAAAGAATGACTTACTAAAATGGTTATATTAACGTGTTCACCCATCACGGTAATCGTTTACACTAAAGGCGTATTACACTCCATGGAGGCGCAGTGGCCCAGTGGTTAGGGCAGCGGACTCGCGGTCATAGGATCGCGGTTTCCATTCGCAGACCGGGCGTTGTGAGTGTTTATTGAGCGAAAACACCTAAAGCTCCACGAGGCTCCGGCAGGAGATGGTGGTGATCCCTGCTGTACTCTTTCACCACAACTTTCTCTCACTCTTACTTCCTGTTTCTGTTGTACCTGTATTTCAAAGGGCCGGCCTTGTCACTCTCTGTGTCACGCTGAATATCCCCGAGAACTACGTTAAGGGTACACGTGTCTGTGGAGTGCTCAGCCACTTACACGTTAATTTCACGAGCAGGCTGTTCCGTTGATTCGGATCAACCGGAACCCTCGTCGTCGTAACCGACGGAGTGCTTCCATTACACTCCATGTGTATGAGTATATATGTGTATGATGTGCCTATATAACTATGTATACATGTATGTATACATATCCACATATTTGCACACGCACACACACACACACACACGTATGTAGATATGTATATGTATCTATCTCTCTATCCATCTATGATATGATATGATATTTTATCTCTAGAACCAAATGCAATAAAGTATCTCACAGATAATCCATTTCAGTTAGGCATTTGAAACATCCAATGATAAGTTCCAAATAACTGTAATGGCAAAACGTACGTAGGAACTAATTATATTTTTCGTAATTTTCCACTACATATGCTCTTACTAGAAGCTGCATGGGTAATGATAATCTAATCGGAGTACATCTGTACAAACAGATAATACGCACATGTATATATAATATATATAGTATATATATATATATATATATATTATATAGATATATATGTCTTTAAATCTTTAAAAATGTTTCAGCTTCAAAGCTGCTGCCATGCTGAGGCACCACCGTTGACTCAGCTACACCAATATCTGAAACCTGCTATATGTGTGTTTCCTGCCGTGAGGTAGGCTCGTCTGGAATCCTTGAGAAGAAGAGATCCAGTTTTATTTTAAAGTCACTTACATCCACACCATGCAGGTCTTTCAGACATTTTGGAAGGATATTGAAGAGCTGTGGGTATCTGAAGCCCAAGCTGTTGCAGTATCTGGTCCTGTGTTCTCATGGCGATGCTGGGATCTTTGGCACTATGCAGTG
Source organism: Octopus sinensis (assembly GCF_006345805.1). NCBI lineage: Eukaryota > Metazoa > Mollusca > Cephalopoda > Octopoda > Octopodidae > Octopus > Octopus sinensis. The sequence continues at coordinate 9,130 of NW_021827942.1, forward strand.
GTGCCCCATTCTGCAGTTATATATATTGTGTTTATATCTTAGTCTCTCAGTTTTCGATTCTATATACCTGGAAATCCTGAGCTAAATGACAAAATACCTACGTTCTAAAGCGTTTATCGATTTATGGAAGTATTATCTAAATTTCAATTAATATAATATATTAATATATTTATAATTTTGATTTGAATGTGAAGTTGAGCCTTGGCTGTGTGGTGTAACGTTTACAAAGAAATGAAATGTCTTCTCTAGCTTCCACAGCGATAATGACAAGAATGTCCCATTTTCGTTATTTGGCAGTTTT
>NW_021827943.1:0-7500 GCF_006345805.1 Octopus sinensis
ATAATGGCTTCCTATACTCTCAAATAAACTCCACTGTTTTATAGCACTTACGCCAGTTTATAGATAGGTAGATAGATAGATAGATAGATAGATAGATAGATAGATAGATAGATAGATAGATAGACAGACAGACAGACAGACACATACATACATACATACATACATACATACATACATACATACATACATACGTACATACATACATACATAGAGAGAGAGAGAGCTGTTATGTTAATCCACTTAAACGACATCATTTTAGACCTATTAAGCTCTTATATACACTCTAAATTACTATCTGTAGAATAAACCAAATAAACTGCATACTTATACAATTGTACATCCATTAGTTTAATATGTGCATTATATATGTACACATATATATATGTGTGTGTGTGTTTTTTTCTGTATGCTGTATGTATTTATGTGTACATATATACATACATACATATACAGGGAGCGATGGGTAAATTGTCGCCCTTTTATATTTTTAATTTCGCACCTGAGCATTGTTTGTATTTGATTTTGTCGGCAACACAGTATAGTAGGGTCAGTTGGGCACCGTCTGTGAGAGAACGAGCATCATGAGCACAATTCGCTCTGCCAGAAATTTGAGAACGACATGCTGTACTGCTTGACATTCGCACCGGAATCTCCATTAAGATCATTTCAGAACGTTTGGGTGTCAATCTAAGAACAGTGCAGAGGATTCAGAAAGAGTTGGATGAGTTTAATGGTGATTATGAAGGTAAGGCAGCTCGGAAAAGTCACTCTGATTGTTCTGATAAGAGAAGAACTCCTGAATTTGTTGGTGAGATCCAGTTCATGATTGACAACAATCCGTCCACGTCAATTAGGTCTCTGGCCAGAGACATGGGAGTGTCTGTGTTTCTTATCAGGCAGGTAATGCATGAATACATTCGGTATTCCTCATACAAGATGAAAAAGGGCTAACTGGTTTTTTTATCCCCAGCCATTAAGGACAAGAGGAAGGGCCTCGCTACGAAGCTTTTGAACAAACTCAAGCACCCACTCCAACCGAACATGATTTGGTTTTTCTCAGACAAGAAAATTTTCTGCCAGAATCAGATGGTGAACACACAGAACAATCATTGGTTTGCTGTGTCTCCAAAACATGTACCGAGAGTGATAAAAATCTAACATCCAGTCAACATCATGGTGTTTGGAGTGGTCACTGGTGACGGCGACGTTATGCCTCTGTTCATCTTCCCACACGGCTTCAGATTCAACACGGAGGTCTACATCAAGCGTCTGGAGGAGGTAGTACTGCCCTGGGTCAAGACCCTATATCTGGCAACAGGACTTTGCACCATGCCACACAAGCAGGAGACCCCACTCATGGCTGTCAGGCAATTTCTGCGACCACATCACCCCCTAACGTCTGGCCACCTCACTCCCCAGACTGATTATTATGTGTGGGCATAGTTGAGTAAGAGACTAACAAAACTCCTTGCAACACCAAAGATGAACTGAAGGCAAGGATTATGGCAGCATTCACCAACTTAAACAAGGAGACTATCCAGAGGAGTTGCAGGAGATTCTGAAGTCGTCTGGTGGCCGTGGTTGAAGCCAATGGCGATTTTATTGAATAAATTTACTCTTTAGTATTTCGAGATATTTTTATGCAATTTTGGTAAATATATCTGTTAAAATGAGATGTCAATGTTATTTTCATTTTTGAGTAATTTATACGACGATGTGGTGCGGAATGACGGTAACAAGAGTTGTTGGCCCATATTTTCTGCGTGACACCATGAACACGGACACCTGATGAAGGCTGGAGGGTATATCAGCCGAAACGTTGTGTTAACAACAAACAAGACGAGGACAAATATCCGTCAAATGCAAATAATGTAAATAACGTACATAATTCCTCACAACATATTTGGTTGAGAGGAAATCCACGAAATCATCCAGAAAAACAACAAAGATAAGAGAAAATATATTTATTCTGCCAACACAACTGTATTTGAGTAACATTTCCGGTAAACAGTTGGGATTATTGTTCTTAATTATGCGAGAAACGTAACAGGATAGAGTTAATAATCTTATAAAGATGATACTAATATAAATGATAATAATACAAATATTATTAATAATTATTATTATTATTATTTCAAATTTTTGCGACATGGGCAGCCTGAGGGAGATAGTGATGAGTCGATTACATCGACCCCAGTGTTCAACTGGTACTAATTTTATCGACCCCGAAAGGATGAAAGGCAAAGTCGACCTCGACGGAATTTGAACTCAAAACATAGCGGCAGACGAAATACCACTAAGCATTTCGTCCAGCGTGCTAACGATTCTGCCAGTTCACCGCCTTGATGATGATGATGATGATGATGATAATGATAATAATAATAATAATAATAATAATAATAATAATAATAATAATAATGGTTTCAAGTTTTGGCACAAGACTAGCAATTTCAGGGGCGGGGTAAGTCAATTACATTGACCCCCAGTAAACAACTGGTACTTATTTTATCGGCCCCTAAAGGATGGAAGGCCGAGCTGACCTCAGCAGAAATTTGAACTCAGAATGTAAGCACAGACGAAATGCCCCAAAGCATTTTATCGGGCATGTTAATGATTCCGCCTGTGATAATGATAATAATAATAATTGCTTCAAATTTTGACACAAGGCCAGCAATTCCGAGGTAGTGGGTAAGTCGGTGTCGGGGGGTTGACCTGCTTTCTCTTCTGCGGGTCTTACGAATAGCAAAGGACCACGTTTCAGACTTCTCCCACTCTGGGACGAAGACCGCTTCGCTCAACAAACAACAACAGCAATAATACTGTTCTGTATTTTAGCGATGAGGAATTCTGTTCATTATTTACATTTGACGAATAAGTGTCCTCATCTTGTTTGTTGTTACCACAACGTTTCGGTTGATTTACTCTCCCACGGGCATATAGCATAATGGTTAAGAGCGTGGGTTACTAACCCCAAGATTTGGCTCGATTCTAGACAGTGCTTTGAATAAATAATAATAATAATATCAGCAAAAAATACCTTAGGAATGAGAACCCAGGGTTGGGTTCAAAATTCTACTAGGACACCTGATGAAAGCTGGAGAGTAAACCAGCCGAAACGTTGTGGTAAAAACAAACAAGATCAGGACACATATCCGTCCAATATAAATAATGTAAACAATGTAATAATAATGTTTCAAATTTTGGGGCAGGTGAGCAAGTATTTCAAGTGGTAGGGAGTCGATTACATGACCCTAATAAGTTACTGGTACTTTATTGACCCTCAAATAATGGAAAACAAGGTTGACCTTAGCGGTATGTGAACTTAGAATGTAAAGAATTGGAAGAAATTGTTTGTCGTCGCTCAACTGGTTCTGTTCATCCACGTCTTCTTTCAATAATAATAATAATAATAATAATAATCCTTTCTACTATAGGCACAAGACCTGAAATTTTACGGGAGGGGGCTAGTTGATTACATCGACCCCAGTACTCGGCAGGTACTTATTTCATCGACCGCAAAAAGGATGAAAGGCAAAGTCGACCTCGACGGAATTTGAACTCAGAACGTAGTGACAGGTGAAATACCTCTAAGCATTTCGTCCAGCGTGCTAAAGATTCTGCCAGCTCACCTGCCTAAATAATAATAATAATAATAATAATAATAATAATAATAATAATAATAATAATAATAATAACAATAATAATAATAACAATAATAATAAAACAATAATAATAATAACAATAATGATAATAATAATATACTAATAACAATAATGATAATAATAATAATAATAATAATAATAATAATAATAATAGTAATAATAATAGAAAATAATAATAATAATAATAATAACAATAATAATAATAATAATAACAATAATAAAATAATAATGAAATAATAATATAATAATATAATAATAGTATAATAGTAATAATAATAATAGTAATAATAGTAATAATAATAATAATAATAATAATAAAATAATAACAATAATAATAATAATAATGAATAATAATAATAATAATAATAATAATAATAATAATAATAATAATAATAATAATAATGAAAATAATAATATAATAATAATATAATAATGTAATAATAATAAAATAATAATAATAATAATAATAATAATCAAATCACATAATAATAATAATAATGAAATAATAATAATAATAATAATAATAATAATAATAATACAATAATAATAATAATAATGAAATAATAATATAAAATAATAATAATAATAGTAATAATAATAATAATAATAAAATAATAATAATAATAATAATAATAAATAATAATTGTTGTTTCTAATATATGCAAAAGGCCTGAAATTTGTAGGGACGGAGGAAAGAGTTGACCGATTATATTGAGCCCAATGCTTTATTTGTACTTTGAATGATCAATTTGTTATAAGAATAAAAAAAATAATTATGAAAATAGGAAGAGTTCTTGGAAAAATCTAATCATCAGCTTCTTGGTGCCATCTGCTAAACAATTTCATTGCGTATTGTACCAATTTCATCAATTTCGCATTCTACAACGTCACCAAGCTAAAATGAAAATAAAAAAAAGAGAAAATAGAGAGATATATACAGAAGAAATAGAACAAGCATTTTGGTTTTTTCTCATGCTAAGCAAGATGTGAAGATAGATAGCTTAATGGTTAGAGTTCGTAATCATTGCGATGTGTGTTCAATCCCTGCACTGGGCAGCATATTATGTCCTTCAGCAAGACACTACGTTTCACTTTGCTTGCAAATATCAACCTTTAACTGGAGTTAACTCCATGGAGGATCCACGTCCCAGTCAAGAGAAAATCGTGTATTTTTCAATTAATATATTATTTTACTCTTTTACTTGTTTCAGTCATTTGACTGCGGCCATGCTGCAGCACCGCCTTTAGTCGAGCAAATCGACCCCAGGACTTATTCTTTGGAAGCCTAGTACTTATTCTACCGGTCTCTTTTGCCGAACTGCTAAGTTAAGGGGACGTAAACACACCACCATCGGTTGTCAAGTGATGTTGGGGGGACAAACACAGACACACAAATATATACACACACATACATACATATATATATATATACATATATATATACGACGGGCTTCTTTCAGTTTCCGTCTACCAAATCGACTCACAAGGCTTTGGTCTACCCGAGGCTATAGTAGAAGACACTTGCCCAAGGTGCCACGCAGTGGGACTGAACCCAGAACCATGTGGTTGATAAGCAAGCTACTTACCACACAGCCACTCCTGGTATATAATGATAATAAATATATATATTATTTATTATAATTATATACATACATACGTACATACATATATACATGTGTGTGTGTGTGTGTGGTGTGTGTGTGTGTGTGTGTGTGTGTGCATGCATATGTAATATAAGGAAAACGAAGAATTTCAACAGAGAAAAGTTCATCTTATTTATATAATAGTCAACGTCATATCGTCTATGTACATTTCAATTTCTTACCTTCATTCATATTTTGCAATTAAGATTGCATTGTGCATTTAAAAGGTGAAAATCTCATCAGGGCAAAAATTGGCAAGCAACTCTCCATCCATTAGGATGGGAATGAATTTTTATCAATTTTGTCCTGATGAGATTTTTTAGTTTTTAAATGCATAATGCAATCTTAATTGCAAAATATGAATGAAGGTAAGAAATTGAAACGTACGTAAGTGATATGAAATTGACTATTACTCTTTTACTTGTTTCAGTCATTTGACTGCGGCCATGCTGGAGCACCGCCTTTAATCGAGCAACTCGACCCCGGGACTTATTCTTTTTGTAAGCCCAGTACTTATTCTATCGGTCTCTTTTGCCGAACCGCTAAGTAACAGGGACGGACGTAAACACACCAGCATCGGTTGTCAAGCAATGCTGGGGCAGACACACAAACAGACACACAAACACACACACACACACACACCATATACATATATATATATATATATAATATATATATATATATACTATATATATAATATCATATACGACAGGCTTCTTTCAGTTTCCGTCTACCAAATCCACTCACAAGGCTTTGGTCGGCCCGGGGCTATAGCAGAAGACACTTGCCCAAATAGATTAAATTTTTCTGTGTTCAAACTCTCCATTTTAATTATTATTATTAAGATTCATTATATTACTAAAATTATATAATTAAAATTATATAATTAAAACCCTGATGCTGCAGTGTTAGTCCAGGAAAAGACCCCTTTGTAGACGTATCGTGTTGTAAGCACAATATACGTCAGAGCTAGATGAAATGAAATTACCCCCAGAAGCAACCATGGGATTGACAAATGCACATTTCACTGTTTTTGCAGCTTGTCAGAACCGTGCACTTAAGTCACTTCTGACACAAAGTCATTCCAACCAGTCTGAAATATATAGAAGCAATAAATAAATAATTCAGAGGCTGTGCGCAGAGATGCCTCAGGGCGGAATAAAATTCAAATTATGCAATAGAAACATCTCTAGATTAAAATCTTTATCTAGATAACAAACATAATGTATGTATGTCATAGAAAAGCCAGAAGCTACAGCATATGTCTAGTATTCACAAACTGTAAAAGCAATGGAATGTGCAAGTGTCACTCTCATGGTTGCTTCTGGTGCCATTTCGTTTCATCTAGTTCTGAAGTATATTATGCTTTTAACACAATATATATCAATAAAGAGATCTTGCCTGAGATGTCCAATGCAACCTCTGGCATTTCAACACTATACACATATGTTACGTAAGTCACAAAGATAAAGATTTTAAGCTAGAGATGCTTCTGTTGCATAATTTGAATACACACACACACACATCAATTAATGAATGATAAATGAGCAGAAGTTAAGAAATCACCTTCATTAGCTTACAGCTGTTTCTGCTATGACAAACAGTTTGTTCAGCTGAGTGCACTGCTTCTTATAGCAGAGACAGCTGTAAGCTAACAAAATTGATTAGATGCTTCTGTTGCATAATTTGAATACACACACACATCAATTAATGAAGGATAAATGAGCAAGAGTTAAGAAATCACCTTCATTAGCTTACAGCTGTTTCTGCTATGACAAGCAGTTTGCTCAGCTGAGTGCACTGCTTCTTATAGCAGAGACAGCTGTAAGCTAACAAAATTGATTACATGATATCTATTCTTTTGTCACCTATCTATATTACTAACTGTCTATCTACCTATCTATCTATTTATCTTTTTAGTCATTAGAACATAGCTATGCTGAAGCATGAATTTTACAGAATTTTAGAGAAGCAAATCAGTGCCAGCAATTACATTTTTCAAACCTGATACATATTCTATCGGTGCACTTTGCTGAACCACTAGTTACAGGGGCATAGACATACCAACAGATGGATAGGTAGAGTTGCTAATGGAGGTTCGTTTTTCATGGGTCCGCAAATGAGATTTTAGCCCAGCAAAAGAAAAGCAGCTACTATCACAAATCTGTGCACACAAAAAGGTCCTTATGATTCAT
>NW_021827944.1:0-7500 GCF_006345805.1 Octopus sinensis
TGGTCGGCCCGGGGCTATAGCAGAAGACACTTGCCCAAGATGCCACGCAGTGGACTGAACCCAGAACCATGTGGTTTGTTAGCAAGTACTTACCACACATAAGATATATGTGTGTTTTATTTATTCTTTTACTTCTTCCAGTCATTTGACTACGGCCATGCTGGAGTACCGCCTTTAGTTGAACAAATTGGCCTTAGGACTTATGCTTTGTAAGCCTAGTACTTATTCTATTAATCTCTTTTGCTGAACCACTAAGTTACAGAAGCGTAAACACTGTGAAGCAATGGTGGGGGGGACAAACATATACATACATGCACACACCACACACACACCACACACACACACACACACACACACACACACACACACACACATATATATCTATATATCTCTCCTTGTTTCTCTCCTTGTTTCTTTTCTGTGTATCTTTCTGTTGAAGAGCGCGGCTCAAAACGTAAAAGACTTGTTCTATTTCTATTCCTGAGCGCCATACTAATACATTTGTTTATTTTCGTAAACCTACCCCTTATATATGTGTGTATATATGTATGTGTGTTTGTATGTATGTATTTATGTATGTGTGTATGTATGTACGTATCTGTGTATGTATGTGTGTATGTATGTATGTACTGTATGAATTTATTTATGTATGTGTGTATGTACGTATGTATGTGTGTTTGTATGTTTGTATGTGTGTATGTATGTGTGTATGTGTGATGTATGTATGTATGCATGTATTTATGTAGACCGCTAGCTCCTACATGCATTTTTTTTCTCTCCTTGTTTCTTTTCTGTTTATCTTTCTGTCGAAGAGCGTAGGCTCGAAACGTAAAAGACTTGTTCTATTTCTATTCCTGAGCGCCATACTAATACATTTGTTTGTTTGTACTCCACCTGCCTTCGTCTTTTGTCTATTTTCATAAAGCTTCCCGTTATATATATATATATCGATATCGAACCTCATCCGACGACAGGCACCTATGCCTACCCCCCTTTGCTTGCGAAGACCTGTTGGAGCAAGTGAAATCGGAATCAAAATTGAACCAATCCTATGACTGGCACCCGGCAGATGCCAGGACCCCTGGACTGGAGATACATAAAAAGCACCATCCGAATCGTGACCAATGCCAGCGCCGCCTCGACTAGCTTCCGTGCAGGTGGCACGTAAAAAGCACCATCCAAATTGTGGCCGAAGCCAGTGCCGCCTCAACTGGCTTCCGTGCAGGTGGCACGTAAAATGCACCAATCCGACCGTGGCCGATACCAGCCTCGCCTGGCACCAGTGTGGGTGGCACGTAAAAAGCACCCACTACACTCACGGAGTGGTTGGCGTTAGGAAGGGCATCAAGCTGTAGAAACATTGCCAGATAAGACCGGAGCCTGGTGCAGCCTCCTGGCTTCCCAGATCCCCGGTCGAACCGTCCAACCCATGCTAGTATGGAGAACGGACGTTAAACGATGATGATGATGATGATGATATGTATGTATATATAATGGGTATGATTTTGTGTCCCTGTAATTGAGGATTTCTGTAAAAGAGACTGGTTAAAAATGGAAGTATTGTGGTCAGTGCATTTGACTATAGACTCTACAAGGTGGTGCCCCAGCATGGCTGCAGTCTAATGAGTGAAAAAAGTAAAAGGTAAAAGATATACACACAGATACCACCTAATTCAATGCCAGAGGAAATAACGAGGAGTAGTTAAGAAGAAATACAAAGAATACCGTAAATAAAATGGGGGGGGGGTTTAAGAGAAAAGGAAAAACGAAGAGAAAAATGCCATTAAAAATGACCAGATATTAGGTTGTTGACTTAGCAATGGGAAATGAATATATATATGTGTGTTTGTATATATGTATATATATATGTGTGAGTGTATGTGTATATATGTTTGTCTGTGTATATTTATGTATATATATATATATGTGTGTGTGCGTGTGTGTGTATATATTTTTTCATAAACTCTCCCTATGTATTATATATATATATATATATTATATATATACATATATACAATATATATACTATATATACACAATATATATATATATATATCTACATATATATACTATAATATATATATATATATATCTATATATACATATATATATATATATACATATATATATACCATATATATATATATATATATATATATATATATATAATATCTATATATATATATCTATATGTATGTCTATATATATATATATATATATATGTGGTGTGGGTTGTGTATATGTGAATGCATGTGTCATGAAAAACAAGGGAACTGCGCCAAGGAGTGTTTCGAGAGTATAACAGTTGTTGAAACATTGAGAAATAAAAAAGCAGACAATGAACCAGGGGAGGGGAAAGGAGTGGAGGGGATTTGCAGGGAGATTCAAATGTCCATTTGGCATTTAATATAAACTGGGTCTGTGTGGTGTGTGTGTGTGTGTGTGTGTGTTATATATATAAAAATATATATTTATATATTTCTTTCTTTTTCTTTTCTTTTACTTGTTTCAGTCATTTGACTGCGGCCATGCTGGAGCACCACCTTTTGGTCGAGCAAATCGACCCCGGGACTTATTCTTTGTAAGCCCAGTACTTATTCTATCGGTCTCTTTTGCCGAACCGCTAAGTTACAAGGACGTAAACACACCAGCATCGGTTGTCAAGCGATGCTAGGAGGACAAACACAGACACACACACGCACGCACATATATATATATATATATATATATATATACATATATACGACAGGCTTCTTTCATTTCCGTCTACCAAATCCACTCACAAGGCATTGGTCGCCCAAGGCTATAGCAGAAGACACTTGCCCAAGGTGCCATGCAGTGGGACTGAACCCGGAACCATGTGGTTGGGAAGCAAGATTCTTACTACACACAGCCATGCCTCTCTCTCTCTCTATATATTATATACATACATATATATATATATATTACATATATATATATATATATATATATATATAATTATATAATATATATATATATATATATATATATATATATATATATTATATAGTGCAGGAGTGGCTGTGTGGTAAGTAGCTTGTTTACCAGCCACATGGTTCTGGGTTCAGTCCCACTGCGTAGTATCTTGGGCAAGTGTCTTCTGCTATAGCCCCGGGCCGACCAATGTCTTGTGAGTGGATTTGGTAGACGGAAACTGAAAGAAGCCTATCGTATACATGTATTTATATATGTATGTGTGTGTCTGCGTTTGTCCCCATAGCATAGCTTGACAACCGATGCTGGTGTGTTTACATCCCCGTCACTTAGCGGTTTGGCAAAAGAGACCGATAGAATAAGTACTGGGCTTACAAAGAATAAGTCCTGGGGTCGATTTGCTCGACTAAAGGCGGTGCTCCAGCATGGCCGCAGTCAAATGAGTGAAACAAGTAAAAGAGTATATATATATATACATATATATATATATATACATATATATATATACATACATATATATATTTATATATATGTACACATGTATGTATATATGTGTCTGTGTGTATGAGTGCACACATTTCTGAATGCATTTATTGGTTTTAATTCTTTTGGCTGTTTTAATATTTGCCATGCAATTGTTCCACAAACTCTCCCATCTGAATGTGTTTGTGATTAAATCTTCACTGTTTCATTTGATTCTTTTCTTTCTCTTAACAATAGAACGTCATTTGTACACGGCTCCTATTTCGACATAATTGGATTTCGTCAGTTCCACGTGGTGTGTCAGGAAGCTCAGGAGCATTATACAATGTGTTACGTTACATTAGATAAAAATTATTTACTTTAAAGAAGGGAGTGGAGGAGCGTGGTGGTGGGGGGGAAGGTCTACAACAAAGTCGTTATCATTCATAGGTCATTAATAGCATAAAAGCGACCGAGGGTGAGTAAGAGCGAGAGAGATAGTTGTAACATTAAATTGAAATTTACATAGAGGCTGAAATTTTATCCAGAAAGCAATACGATTCATGTCTCCTCTGTAAATAAAACGAAAGCAGTTCTTTTTCTCATTTGCAGTCATTAATTTTTTTCTTCTCTAATTAACGAGAGCTTGAAGTATATTTTATGAGGATATATATATATAAACGCTACATTTTATACGACTAAATTTCATTCTACACATGACTTACGCCATTTAAATTTAAAATTTAAATAACTTTACTTTTAGATTCACGATGGAATTAATGAATAGAGAACATTTAGAAGAAGCTTGTTTCATCGAGGTTTTGATCGCCAATCACGAAAATATTATTGTTTATTAAATTTTTGTCCAAATTTTTGTCCAAAAAATAAAAAACGAAATATTTAATAAATACTTTGATTTAATATTTTATGAGGAAGATCTGAAGATTTACTGTTTATTTAAGTAAACATAATTCTGTCGATGATTTGTGGGCCAGGGTATCTGTCGAGATTCACCAGGGTATATAGGAGGAAACAATCAGCTGTAAAGTGTACTTCAGAAGCGCAACATCACAGGGTGTATATTAAGGGTGGCAGTGGACAGATTTCAGATTAATAGTTTTGAGAATAAATCTGTTTAAAAGATGCAATAAAATCTCAGATTTAATGTCTTTTCCACAGATGATCTACACGTGTGTATGTGTGTGTGGTTCTGTGTATGTGTGTTTATTTACACGTATGTGTGTGTATTTGCGTGTGTTTGCATGTGTACGTGTGTGTATGTCTGTATTTATGTGTATGTGTGTTTGCGTGTGTGTGTCTGTATGCATGTGAGTCTGTGTGTTTATGTGTGCATGTGTGTGTGTTTGTGCATGCGTGTTTGTGTGTGTTTATGTGTACATGTCTGCATGTGAGTCTGTGTGTTTGCGTATGTGTGTGTTTATGTGTGTGTGTTTGTGTGTATGTGTTTGCGTATGCGTGTTTCTGTGTGTTTATGTGTGTGTGTGTCTGTATGCATGTGAGTCTGTGTGTTTGCGTACGTGTGTGTTTATGTATGCATGTGTGTGTGTCTGTGTGTTTGCGTACGTGTGTGTTTATGTATGCATGTGTGTGTGTCTGTGTGTTTGCGTACGTGTGTGTTTATGTATGCATGTGTGTGTGTGTGTGTGTGTGTCTGTGTCTTCAGTTCAACCTCACCATGCAGTACCTTGGGCAAGTGTCTTCTATCATAGCCTCAGGCTGACCAAAGCCTTGTGAGTGGATTTGGCAGATGGAAACTGAAAGAATCCCCCATGATAGGTGAAAATCCACAAAGTTGAAACAGAACTGTACTGCTTATGTTTTTTTATCATTTCTATAATTTGTATATATTTCTTTTATTATAAATGCAAAACTACAACAAAAAGGAATCAATGTAAGCTTAAACAATAAACCGCGATAGGTGGACCGCGATATGATGAAGGTCTACTGTATATCATTATCATCATCATCATCATTGTTTAACGTCTGATTTTCAGGCTGGCATGGGTCGGACGGTTTGACTGAGGATTGGCAAGCCAGAAGGCTGCACCTGGCTCCAATCTGGTCTGGCAGAGTTTCTACAGCTGGATGCCCTTCCTAACGCCAACCACTCCGAGAGTTTAGTGGCATATTTTATATAAAATTAATTGAAAAAACAAAGAACATCTCAACAGAAATATGGTAACAAAAGGGTTAAAATATATAATAGAGAAACAATTCTTAACCCTTTTGATACCAGCCTGGCTGAAACTGCTTCTGGGCTCTGTGGTAAAATGTCTTGTTTCCAAAAGTTTTCAATTAAAATCTTCCACCAAACCTTAGTCACAATTTATGTTCCTAACACTAGCTGAATGATAACTAAGTTATTTTACTAAATTCTTTGTTATATTTAAATAATTGAAAGAAACAAGAACATCTCAACAGAAATATGGTAACAAAAGGGTTAAAATATAATAGAGAAACAATTCTTAACCCTTTTGATGCCAACCTGGCTGAAACCACCTCTGACTCTGTAGTACAAATGTCTTGTTTTCATAAGTTTTGAATTAAAATCTTCCACCAAACCTTAGTCACACAATTTATGTTCCTAACACTAGCTTAACGATAACTAAGTTATTTTACTAAATTCTTTGTTATATTTAAAATTAATTGAAAGAAACACAGAGCATCTCAACAGAAATATGGTAACAAAAGGGTTAAAATATATATAGAGAAACAATTCTTAACCCTTTTGATGCCAACTGGCTGAAACCACTCTGGCTCTGTAGTACAAATGTTTGTTTTCATAAGTTTTGAATTAAAATCTTCCACCAACCTTAGTCACAATTTATGTTCCTAACACTAGCTTAACGATAACTAAGTATTTTACTAAATTCTTTGTTATATAAAATTAATTGAAAGAAACACAGAGCATCTCAACAGAAATATGGTAACAAAAAGGGTTAAAATATATAATAGAGAAACAATTCTTAACCCTTTTGATACCAACCTGGCTGAAACCACTTCTGGCTCTGTAGTACAAATGTCTTGTTTTCATAAGTTTTGAATTAAAATCTTCCACCAAACCTTAGTCACAATTTATGTTCCTAACACTAGCTTAACGATAACTAAGTTATTTTACTAATTCTTTGTTATATTTAAAATTAATTGAAAGAAACACAGAGCATCTCAACAGAAATATGGTAACAAAAGGGTTAAATTATATAATAGAGAAACAATTCTTAACCCTTTTGATGCAACCTGGCTGAAACCACTTCTGGCTCTGTAGTACAAATGTCTTGTTTTCAAAAGTCCTGAATAAAATCTTCCACCAAACCTTAGTCACAATTTATGTTCCTAACACTAGTTAACGATAACTAAGTTATTTACTAAATTCTTTGTATATTTAAAATTAATTGAAAGAAACACAGAACATCTCAACAGAAATATGGTAACAAAAGGGTTAAAATATATAATAGAGAAACAATTCTTAACCCTTTTGATGCCAACCTGGCTGAAACCACTTCTGGCTCTGTAGTACAAATGTCTTGTTTTCATAAGTTTTGAATTAAAATCTTCCACCAAACCTTAGTCACAATTTATGTTCCTAACACTAGCTTAACGATAACTAAGTTATTTTACTAAATTCTTTGTTATATTTAAAATTAATTGAAAGAAACACAGAGCATCTCAACAGAAATATGGTAACAAAAGGGTTAAAATATATAATAGAGAAACAATTCTTAACCTTTTGATACCAACCTGGCTGAAACCACTTCTGGCTCTGTAGTACAAATGTCTTGTTTTCATAAGTTTTGAATTAAAATCTTCCACCAAACCTTAGTCACAATTTATGTTCCTAACACTAGCTTAACGATAACTAAGTTATTTTACTAAATTCTTTGTTATATTTAAAATTAATTGAAAGAAACACAGAGCATCTCAACAGAAATATGGTAACAAAAGGGTTAAAATATATAATAGAGAAACAATTCTTAACCCTTTTGATGCCAACCTGGCTGAAACCACTTCTGGCTCTGTAGTACAAATGTCTTGTTTTCAAAAGTCCTGAATTAAAATCTTCCA
>NW_021827945.1:5000-9475 GCF_006345805.1 Octopus sinensis
CCGGTCTGGGAATCGAAACCGCGATCCTATGACCGCAAGTCCGCTGCCCTAACCACTGGGCCATTGCGCCTCCCCTTTAAATAGTCCAGAGTATACAAAAATAAAGGAGCAACAAATGAATAAATAAATAAAACCCGATTGTTATGGCTGAAAGAATTTTGCTCATACATTTATTCAATCAATATCGATCCGTGGCTAAACAGCAACGGTCGTTATATTTCATGAATAGTGACCCTAACTACTGTAAAAGGTTGTCTTCATTTTTAATTCCCGGTGAGCCCTGATCAAGTAGAACACTGAGCAAAAGGCATTCCAAGCGTGACTATCTCGTATTTTTTTTGTATTTTTCTAACAGATTATATAAATCTACGTTATCCAGTGTGTCCTTAATCGTTTTTAAAAGACTGCCTGTATGATATGAGGGAGATTTGGCTGCTATTTCTAGCATACAAAGCGACTACGTACAAGCCTCACATAGCCATGAATTCGTTTCTTTTGTTAAACATGTGGTTTTAGAAGGGAGTAAAAATCAGCAATCGTTATCAAGGTGAAGGTCGCTTATAAATATCACTGATAGATATAAATAAATTTAGTTTTATTTAATTAAAATTTAAATATCTACTTATGAGATATAATACACAATATTTATTATAATGTGATGATTATTTAAATATAAAAATGTTTAAAATTTGTCCATAAGAGAATTAATTAAAAGCATTAATTTATATTTGTGAATCAGTGTTTGTTTATTCAGATACTTTGTATAATACTGAATGTCAAATCGTGTCAATTAACTCTGGTTTCTCCTCACCCAGAGCGGATAAATCTTTCGCCTTTTACTAAAGATTTCCGTGGGGAGGAACATTTAATGAGTCTATAGACTTATTTTTGAAAGCCTCATCTAACCATGAGGCGATAATTAAATTAACATCAGACTAATTAATAGTGGGTTAATTGTGACCTCCTAACCATTTTACCTCGGGTTTAGTCCCACAGTGTGTCTTCTATTGTAACCCCAGGCTGAACTAAGGTTTATGTGCTTGTCCCTCACCACTACTTTACAACCAATGTTGGTTTGTTTACACCCCGTAACTTAGCAGTTCGGCCAAGGAGCTGATAGAATTCGAACCAGGCTTTACATGAAATACTGGGTAAGTCGGTGCCCAGCATGACTGCAGTCTCCCAGTGACTGAAACAAGTGAAATAAAAGAAAAAAGACGATATATTCTTCCATTTGTTCGTCAGAATTTTAAATACCAAAAGCGTAAATAATTTAAAATGAAATAAACTACAGCGAGAAAAACGGTGCAAAGATTCGAACATAAAACAGTGAATGCTGGCTTTATCTGAAACTTAATTGCCATTCAAATGAATAGGAGAACGGTTCAAGGGTTCCTGGTAGAGGCGCAGGGTAAGAAGAATCCTGCCCTCAAATCATCGCCACCGTTCGTTAATTCCAAATCTGAAATACAACAAAAGAAACGTTTTGTCTGTCTGCGAAGGACTGGCCTTCTATTACTATTATTATCATCATTATTGTTATTATTATTATTCAGTTGAAATCCTTTTGAAAGGGACAATGAAATGATGAGTACATGTGTGTATGTATATGCTTGTATTAATCTTTGCATGTAAGCTATGCGAATGTATATACACACACACATATAAATATGCATATACACAGTCACGCATATGCATATATATAGAGAGACAGACTACTAGATACATGGTTGAATTGATAAATACATAGACAGACAGACATATAAATAGATAGGATGAAAGACAAAGTCGAGCTCGGCGGAATTTGAACTCAGAACGTAAAGACAGACGAAATACCTATTTCTTTATTACCCACAAGGGGCTAAACACAGAGGGGACAGACATAGGTATTAAGTCGATTACATCGACCCCAGTGCGTAACTGGTACTTAATTTATCGACCCCGAAAGGATGAAAGGCAAAGTCGACCTTGGCGGAATTTGAACTCACAACGTAACGCAGACGAAATACCGCTAAGCATTTCACCCGGCGTGCTAACGACACTGCCAGCTTGCCGCCTTAATAGAGGAAAAGAATATTTGATGACGTCGTTGTTGGAAGCTCTTTGAGAGAGGGTCTGTTTGCTTCAGGTTGACTTTATAATAAACAGACAGCAACAATATCGTCGAAATAAACATCAACATCATCAGCAACTACAAAAACAAAAGCAGCAACAACAACAACATCAGAAACAGAAGGAAGTAAGATGAACGTGTGTCTTAGTTTTGAATATGATGACTGGATCAGCGTTTTGAATATGATGCACCGGAAATCGAAGAAAATTCGATATATAATATTCTACCCAAGTTCCTCCCAAAATTTGGACATAATGGCTACGGAACCTGGTGCATGAATTCCTCGTTGTGTCCCGGGGAAGATCTCCAAAAACCTCCTTGATGCTGGCCACTAGGTATTGCTGGTAGAGCGGTTGGTGTCTCTTTTCGGCCGTTTCCCACACATAGTATTTTATGGGGTTACAATCTGGAGAATTACAAGACCAGAAATTGTCGTTGGTTAAAGTAATTCTTCAACAACCTCTTCCGACTCTTTCAGTGGATATAGCAAGTAGACGAATCTTGCTGCCCTGCATACGGCCTTCCAGCAGCAATCATCTCCAGCCAGGGATTGAGCGCAGATGGCAGCAATTTCACATAGCCATCTGAATTGAGCCTACAGTCATGTCTAAAGATGTAAGGAAGAAACCGGCTGCGAGGAAGAAATCCGATGTGAGGATGCAGTCCGAACGTATGATGCATCTCTTAATGCTAGCCAAGGCTTCGTAGTCTCCGTTGCAGCTGCCCCTATCACTTTTACAGCACTTACAGAGCATTCATCGGCAGCCATGACGTTGACATTTTCATACCTGATGCGAATTACCATGATACAGGTAAACCTTTTTTTTATTGCCCACAAGGGGCTAAACATAGAGGGGAAAAACAAGTTCAGACAAAGGGATTAAGTCAATTACATCGACCCCAGTGCGTATCTGGTACTTAATTTATCGACCCCGAAAAGATGAAAGGTAAAGTCGACCTCGGCGGAATTTGAACTCAGAACGTAGAGACAGATGAAATACCTGTTTCTTTACTACCCACAAGGGGCTAAACATAGAGGAGACGAACAAGGACAGACAGACGTATTAAGTCGATTATATCGAGCCCAGTGCGTAACTGGTACTTATTTAATCGACCCCGAAAGGATGAAAGGCAAAGTCGACCTCGGCGGAAATTGAACTCAGAACGTAATGGCAGACGAAATACCGCTCGGCATTTCGCCCGACGTGCTAACGATTCTGCCAGCTCGCCGTCTTATGTACTTCGTGTCAGGATGGCAAGCGAGTTGAAATACAAGTAAACCTTTCCCAATATCCAGATGGATTCTAGTCACTCAAGGCTAATGTTTTCTCAGCTCATTCGTTCAGCTCTCCAACGCTGTTGACTGTTAGCCACTAACTCAAGGATGTCTTCACAAAAGGAGACATAAATATCGTCAAATTTAGCCCAGATTTTCCATTATATCTGTGTATGTGTGTGTGTGTTGTGTGCGCGGATGCTTGCGTTTGTGAGTAAGCATATGTGTATACATATACATATGTACATCGCTGCCTTTGTGGCCGGGCATTCATGTTTGTCTATCAGCTCACATAGGCACGTATATATGTGAGTGGGCTTGTCTGTGCCTGTGTATGTATACTAGAATATATATGTATACATGTAAAAATATATATACATGTATAAGTATATATAGATGTATAAATATATATATATGTATACATATATAAATATATATGTACATGTATAATATATATTCATATATAATATAATATACATATTCATGTATAAATATAAATATAAATATATATATATATATATATATATAAATATATATATATATACACGTATTTATATATATATATATATAATATATATATATATATATATATATATATATATTATATATATATTTGTGTGTGTGTGTAATATACATATATAATATATATACATTTTATTCCTACCTATGACACAGATTTACACCAACAATCACGGATATACTTATGTGTGTATGCGCGCGCATGTACGTGTGTAAGTGTGAGTGTGTGCGTGTGTGTGTGTGTGTGTGTGTGTGTGTGTGTACACACATATGTATAACTACAATTATCCACCCATGCAAATATAAGCGTACAAATACAGAAACAGTGACATACACCCGTATACAAACATAGATTTTGATATTACAAAATCAATCACTTCGATTTTTCTGCAGTATCATTTGGCTAAAGAGAAAAAATATATATAGTAAGTTTGATTATCTATTCGGTCAGAGTTTCGTTTCGTTTCAATTTTTATTTCATGTTTTTTGGTCAATTCTTTTTATATAATCTGTTGCAGCCTTCCAGCTTTATCATCAAACGATTACACGGGTTGTGCCATGGATGGA
>NW_021827946.1:7500-9443 GCF_006345805.1 Octopus sinensis
AGGAAAGATACAAAGATTTTTGTGAAGCTAAGGATTCATCCGTCGTTCGATCGCGTTTCGCTGCTTCCGTTTTTCTGAGCAAATGTGAAAACGGAAACCGGAAACTCAGTGTAGCGACAGAGGGAAGGAAGCCTCAGCTTCGGCTCTATGAATAATGCCTACTACGCATATTTTGAACTCACTTTGGTCTCTTGTTTGTAAATTACAATACACTACACATATACGTATATATGTATATATATTTATATATACGTAGTATATATGCATGCATGTATGTATGCATATATATGTACATATGTATGTATACACAGACACACATATATATATGCAAAAACTTCCGTTTACAAGTCTATTTTTAGGGCAGCTGATATATATGGAAATAAGGAATAAACCCTCCAATATTTCCCTAATCAATATGACGTCTATCTTCCACTTTTTAAAATACCGTTTATGCTTCTTAGCTCCTTCATTGTTTTTCATTTATTGGATCTATTGTCATGAATTTTATTACTTGCTCATCGTGTTCTATTATAGTAGATCTTAAATTTTTCAGTCTAAACTTACAGACCCAAAAATGCATATTAAAATTATATACGGCCTCGTCTTTGAAAACCCAAATATTTTGTAAGATGGTGACAGTATTTGAATGTTTACGCTACATGTTCGCTCAATATACTACGTTGACTTGTATGCCGAAAAATACATTATATGATTTTCATGAATTATATATGAATGCAATTGCAGCGTGGAAGGTGTTTGTAAGCCATTTAAGAAACACACAAAAGCCGTTCAATTCACTTCAACATTTAAGTTTAATTTGTCAAAATATTTTCGTCGCTAAAATCCGCGACCTGTTCACTGACAAAAATCCGTGCTGCATCTGAGAAAGTCAGTGAACAGGTCGCGGTCTTAAAGCGACGAAAATATTTTGACAAATTAAACTTAAATGTTGAAGTGAATCGAACGGCTTTTGTGTGTTTCTTAAATGGCTTACAAACACCTTCCACGCTGCAATTGTTTTCGTTTCAGCACACGATCTCAGATCAAATCACTTGCTATGCGAGTACATCCCCTATATATGAATGATTATCTTTAAACGAACCAGACTGGTTGAATGTCTTGTTAATTCTGTATGATTATGGGGAAATATTTAGGAACGTAGATCTAAGTATAACTACAACGGCTTATCCCCGTATTCAACGATCTGTATTTCTACAATTATTCGTTGTAGACATGTAGTTACTCTTTTACTCTTTTACTTGTTTCAGTCATTTGACTGCGGCCAAGCTGGAGCACTGCCTTTAGTCGAGCAAATCGACCCCAGGATTTATTCTTTGTAAGCCTAGTACATATTCTATCGGTCTCTTTTGCCGAACCTCTACGTTACGGGGACGTAATTACACCAGCATTGACAACGAGGATGATGCTGATGCCGATGCTGATGATGATGAAGAGGAAGAGGTTGACGACGACTCTGACGCCGATGGTGATTATGATAATGACGACGACGATGACGACGATGATGATGACGATGATGACGACAGTGATTTTGAAAACGCTGATGAAAATGATGATGATGATGACGTTGATGGAGATGATTATGTCGACAACGACGACATCAACGATGATGAGGAGGACGACGACGATGTAAACGATGATGATGATGATGATAATTTTGATGATGATGATGATGATGATGATGATGATTTTGATGACGATGATGATGATGGTTTTGATGATGATGATGATGATGATGATGATGATGATGATGGTGGTGGTGATGATTTTGATGGTGATGATGATGATGATGGTGATGATGGTGGTGGTGGTGATGATGATGATGATGATGAAGAAAGATATGTTGGTCCTGCTGGGAGTAGCAATCACTACAAGAAGTTTTGAGATTATTCTTTTGTATGTATATATATGTATGTGCCTTTGAA
>NW_021827947.1:0-9315 GCF_006345805.1 Octopus sinensis
CGCAAGTGGTACTGAACCCGAATCAATGTGGCTAGGAAGCAACCTTTTTACTACACAGCCTCCCCTCCATATGTGTGTGTATATTATATATATATACATACATATATACATATATATATATACATACATATATATATATATATATACATACATATATATAATTTAATAATCCAAACGGGAAACAAAAAAACAACACATATATATATATATATATATTATATATATATATAATATATATATATATATATATATATATTCTTCCTCTTGCCTCTCCTCCCCCATTCCCGTCATCATCTGCGACGATACTTCCGTCGTAACTGCTATCCTGTCCTTTCTCGCCCCCTTGCAAGGCTTCTGGTTGACAAAATTTCCCTCTCTGTCTTCCACGATAATCCAGCGTTTACAATACTTTTTTCGTCTGGCGTTAACAGCCCTTCTTATCTTGTTCTCCTTGTCTTGTCTCTCACTGTTATATATTTATTTTTCCACTGTTTATATATATATTTTTACTGTTTATATGTTTGTACTGTCGTTACTGTCTTGCTTTTTTTACCCCTCTGCGAAAAGATCTCAGAATTTTAATTGATTTGCTTTTCGCGGGAAGAATTTTTCTTCGAAGTATACGTCTCGCTTTTATCTTCGAAACGTTTAGTAGATGAAATCTTAGCGACTGAAGAAGGGGATTTTTCGTTGTGCTTATCGTCCTGTATCTCTCCCTTTTTTTTGCTTGTCTTGTTCCTTGGTTTGTGTCTATGTGTTTCGTCTCTCTATGTGTTCGACGTCTTTTTGGTGTCCTGTACACATATATGCGTGTATATGTACATGTAGAGGTAGGTACGTACATATATGTTTATATATATGCATATATTCTATTTTATTACATATTATACGATTAAACGCACGCACCCTACTAAGTAGATGTTCTGTTTATCAAGTTAGCCTTGCTATTAACTCTCACGCGAACTCTGCATCTTTCTTTCTTCCTCTTCCCATTTTTTTCGTCTTTTTTCCCTCACTTAACTTGTCTCTTCCTCTCTCTCTCATTCTTCTTCTCTCTCTCCCTTTCACCATTCTTCATGGTCTCCTCGCACCATTCCCTTCTTCTTCTCTCTTCCTCTTGCTCCTCCTCCCCCATTCCGTCATCCATCTGCGACGATACTTCCGTCGTAACTGCTATCCTGTCCTTTCTCGCCCGCCTTGCAAGGCTTCTGGTTGACAAAATTTCCCTCTGTCTTCCACGATAATCCAGCGGTTACAATACTTTTTTCGTCTGCGTTAACAGCCCTTCTTATCTTGTTCTCCTTGTCTTGTCTCTCACTGTTATATATTTATTTTTCCACTGTTTATATATATATATTTTAATGTTTATATGTTTGTACTGTCGTTACTGTCTGCTTTTTTTACCCCTCTGCAAAAGATCTCAGAATTTTAATTGATTTGCTTTTCGATGGTTCTTCTTCGCAGGTTTGTCTTCGAAGTAGTCTCGCTTTATCCTTCGAAACGTTAGTAGATGAAATCTTAGCGACTGAAGAAGGGGATTTTTCGTTGTGCTATCGTCATGTATCTCTCCCTTTTTTTTGCTTGTCTTGTTCTTGGTTTGTGTCTATGTGTTTCGTCTCTCTATGTGTTCGACGTCTTTTTGTTGTGTGTCCTGTAACACATATATGCGTGTATATGTACATGTAGAGGTAGTACGTACATATATGTTATATATATGCATATATTCTATTTATTAACATATATATATATACTAATCATATAGATATACATACTATATATACAATATATTATACATATATATGTATATATATATATATATATATATAATATATATATATATATATATTATATATATATATATATATATATATATATATATTATATATATATATATATATATAATATAATATAATATAATATAATTCGAGACAAAACCACTACTTTGCAAACAACAAGGAAAGACTTAATCAATACATAAAAATTTTTAATATAAAGAAATAAACCGCCACTACAATCTTTTCATGTCTTCAAAGACATTCGTCCGGTGGATGGATTTCGATCTCCTAATCTGTTTTAATTTATTCTTTATATTAAAAATTTTTATGTATTGATTAAGTCTTTCCTTGTTTGTTTTGCAAGTAGTGGTTTGTCTCGAATTATATTATATATATTTTACTATAAAATTGGATTAATCCTAAATCTGATTTTTCCCTGTAAATTTGGATTTATTCCCTAATATTTATTATATATATATATATATATATATATATATATATATATATTATATATATATAACGGAATAGTTTTGGGTGAAGTATTGTGTGGTATAACTTTAAGAGATTTCTTGTATAAGGCCGTAATAATCCGAAAAGGTACAAAGCAAACTACAAAAGGAAAACAAAACAAAGTTGCAAAACAAAGCGAAGGAATGGAAAAGCCTTTGCTCATCTGAGCAACGACTTTTCATCCAACACTTTCGCCAAATGTCCTGAAGAAGGGGTTATAACCCCAAGATATAGAAATAAAAGGTAAAACTGCGACTTTGTATTCTTTACTCTCCCTTTTCCTTTTGTAGTTTGCTTTGTACCTTCTCGCATTGTTCCGACTTTACTCAACAAACTTCTTTAATATATATGTGTGTGTATATACACGCGTACGTGTCTGTCTGTCTCTATGCATACATGTATGGATCTATGCATACATCTATTGATGTATGCATGTGTGTGCCTGTATCTATATGTGTGTATGTGTGTGTGTGTTTGTGTGTGTGTGTGCATATACTACTGTGTATTTTGCTTTTAATACATTTCAGTTTGCAGAGCTTGTCTTTCCTTAAAGTTCTTTATAACAAGGCACCATATTTACTGCTTATTTTTTTAATAACTGCTTTCTTTGCGTATTCATTGATGCTGAGTAACTGAGTCTGAGTATTTATAAATTGGAAATACTTTAAACTTTGTAAGTTCATTCCTATATATATATATATATATATATATCTCACTACATGTCCACTTGACGGAATTTTTCTGTTTTTATTATTATTTATTTGCTATCGTCGTACTGTTATACTTTTGCGCAGTAACAGCATGGTTGGTTGGATATAGGTTTCCAGACATCAACGTGTTGTCATGATGATCTCTTATTTTAAAAGTTTGTCCAACTTTGATCTTCAACTGCCTTTGGTGAAATGTGACACAATGTTGTCTTTTGTAACAATGATATTGTTACTAACTTCTGTATTGGATTATTTTTCCAAAGTCGTAGGTTATGTTTTTAATGACTTTACTCTTTTTACTTGTTTCAGTTATTTGACTGTGGCCATGCTGGAGCTCTACCTTTAGTCGAGCAAATCGATCCCAGGACTTATTCTTTCTAAGCCTAGTACTTATTCTATCGGTCACTTTTGCCGAACCGCTAAGTTACGGGGACGTAAACACACCAGCATCGGTTGTCAAGCGATGTTGGGAGGACAAACACAGACACACAAACACATACACACACATACATATATATACATATATACGACGGGCTTCTTTCAGTTTCCATCTACCAAATCCACTCACAAGGCTTTGGTCGGCCCGAGGCTATAGTAGAAGACGCCTGCCCAAGGTGCCACGTAGTGGGACTGAACCTGGAACCATGTGGTCGGTAAGCAAGCTACTTACCATACAGCAACTCCTACGCCTATTGTTGATTTTTTTCCAGAAATTTTTCTGTTTTTTATTTTATTGTCTTATATGAATTTTCTCTTTGTAGGGTTTTACAAATATGGTCAAACATTTCAGAATTTCAAGGGTTAAATTCTGAAACAGACATCAAAACATTTTTCTGTTGTACTTTTTATTCTCCTTAGATCTTGAAAGCTTACTTTTTGCTCTTACTATGCCATTTCTAATTAGACTTATTGGAAACGCTCTTTGAATAAATATTTTTCAGTTTGGCTATACATTGATCACATTTTGCTGGATATAATACTATTGTGAAAATTTGTTTTACTAGGTTTAATGGAGCGTTTGTTCTTGTATGTTAATGATAACAAGATGTGAAAAAATGACATCTCTTTGAATCGTGGGTTTAGAGTAGTTGTGTGCTTCTATCTGCTCACCTATTTTCCTGATTAAAATATAAAAACAGCAATGGTTAAATTCCATTATGAATTTAAAATTACAATTAATTGATGACTTTTCAACTATGGAGATTATCCTGTCTTAAAGTGAAGCTGTCAGTCATCTAGGTATATTTTCAATACATCTTTTAATTGTGTGTAAAATGTGCTTTTAAATATTTGTAAAGATTCATCATAAATTGTCCTTTTGTGGTTGCCCATCACTTAATTGACTTAAGTGGGGGCTACTTTAATACCCTTCACAGTCCTTGACTTTAGGTAGAAAACGCTGAGTCATTGTTTTTCAATATGAACCTCGGTGTTCGGTCTAAAAACAAAAATGTTGATTTGTTCATGTTTGGCTTTAATTAATCCGCTCCTCTATTTTGAGTTTGGTTTATCGAATCGAATCTGCGTTGTATTGTAAATATTAATATTTTGTTCAAAGTAGTTCCTGGAATCAGTGTGTTAAAATATTGGCTTGATATACGAGGGGTGTTTGAGCCTCAAAAAAGACAAAACAAAACATGGTACAAGACTTCAAGGCTCAAAACGTTTCATACACCTCTCGTATACCAATTTGAGTTTACCAGAATGCATTGATAAACAACTTTATCGTTTATCTTTGTATATTTATACATGCACACACGCGCATACACACACACGCACACACATACACACATGAAGCAAAAAAAAATAACAGACAGCCACGGCTGAGAAATATAAATATGAAAGTTCCAGAAATATAAGATTTATTTTCCATGAGGAGTGTGCAGTGTAACATTTTCTGTCATGCCTTTCGCTCGGGAAGGGAGAAAGGAGGCAAAGGTGGGCGTGCTGTTACTTAAGCTGGACGAATATGAATGAGGAAGTAACAAAATATGAAGCAGTGTTATGGAAAATAAGAGGGATGACCTAGAAAGAGGGAAAGAGAGAGTGATGGGGAGAGAGTGAGAGAGGATTTCTTTATTCACCGTAAGGTTGAGACGAAACGAGTAGACGATACGAGGACAGACAAAACAAACATTAGGGTCAGGGTATCGAATGAGACGAAACGTATGAATAAACAATCAATTAAAATATATACAATTAAATGAGAATGAGTGATTAACAAAAAACGAAGCGGAGGTCGCGGTTGACCTCACAAACCACATACTCACACTGAAGACTTTGCTTTCTCCTTTTTATATTCTCGTTTAAACAGGTTCTTTCACTCGCAACATACTTGCTATAGACTTCCATCTTTTACGAAACACACTTTGCGACAGGCATTTCTTCTCCAGCCTTATTTTCCGTTTCATGTGGAAAGCGAAAAAGTCGATTAGCTCGAGACTGGAGATAAACATGCCTGTTGCAATTCCTTTCACTCTCGTCTTCCACACTACTTCTTTCGCCACAGCAACTACCGAGAGAAAACAGGCTCGCTCTTCCCTATTCAGGATGGTCGGCGGAACTATCTTAACTACAGATTCGCTCGACAGTTGTACTCTTCTCGAATGCGACAGCAGGTGTTCGACATAAGCCCAAAGCTCAGTCACCTTGGGGCATTGCACAATCGCGTGCAGGACAGCATTAGAGTGATTGAATCAGGAACCAGAGATGCGAAGTGAACAAAGACGCAGTAAGAAATTGATGAAGTTTGTAAGTGTTGACATATGTGGTTGCTTTAAGGATTGGAAAAAGACTGACATTTCAAACAGACTGCTTTCAGATGATGTGACCAAGTAATGCCAAGTCCATACGAAAGTGGTGAAGAGGTGTGAAGAGAGAATAGAAGAGGAGGTAATAACAGTCAAAAACTGAGAGGGGAAATCAGAAAGAGCGAATGTCTTACACAGAAACAAATAGAAACGAGCTAAAGAGTTTAACTGGGAAGAAGAGCATGATAAACAGTGGAAACAAGAAACAGCGAGAGAGCAATCACTTCAAAGTATAACTATACACATATTTATCTCATGAGAATCTATGTACAAAAACTGATTAGATTCTCTTCCCCACTAACATTCTGTCTATCGATCTAAAGTTTTCAACAAAATATGGCCGCCAACATCTTCCTCGCAACGATCGGCCAAACACAACCGACCAACAGTTCTTCTCGAGTGTTCACACATCTCCATTTTAATGGAGACAAGAATATATGCCAAAAGGTTCCTCACACCAGTTGCTTATTCTTCTAAGTGGCTCGGCCTCTCCACTGACTGTTGCGTTTGCCTATATTTTGGTTAAAATTACTCTTGCATATGCCAAACGAAGTTTTATCTTCAGCTTTGAAATCTCTGCTCCACAGGCTATGCAGATACGCCTCAACTTCCTATGATTAAGCCCTCCTCATAAATTCCCTACTAAGATCCTCTTTGGTTTTATTATTTTAATGAAGTATATTCTATGCGAGTGTGTAAATAGCCACATAACGATGGGTGGGTATAATTTTGCTGTGTTCACGTCAGCATCTGTATATACATACATACATATATATATATATATATATATATCTGTTCGTATATGAGCGTGTGTCAGTATGCATGTTTACGTATGTGTGTATTTATGTACGTCGGTATGTATGAGTGTATATATGTATGCGTGTATATAATTTTAAAATGTTAGAGACTTTCTAAGGTTCCATCTACGAGATTTTCTTCAGAAAATTTTGTGTGAAACACTTTGATTAAAAGTATTAGTACTTCTGTAAAAGCAAGAAATGAATTTTATATATATATATATTGGCTGTGTGGCAAGTAGCTTGCTTACCGACCACATGGTTCTGGGTTCAGTCCCACTGCGTGGCACCTTGGGCAAGTGTTTTCTACTATTAGCCTCGGGCCGACCAAAGCCTTTGTGAGAGGATTTGTAGACGGAAACTGAAAGAAGCCCGTTGTATATATGTATTATATATATATATATATAATATATATAATATATAATATATATATATATATTAATAATAATATTAGGGAATAAATCCAAACTTACAGGGAAAAATGAGATTTAGGATTAAATCCAATTTTATAGTATAAATATATATTTATATTATATTAGTGATAAAACCACTATTAGGCAAATCAAACAGTGAAAAACATAAGCCAATACATAAATTTAATTTAAAAATATAAAAGTTAAAAATAAAGAATTATTAAATATTTAAACTTATAAATTTTATATATATATACAAATATATATATATATATATATATATATATATATGTATGTATGTATATTTTTATATTTATATTAGTTTTATTTATTAATTAATTAATTTTTTTTTATTTATTTTTTTATTTTATATATCAAAAGTATTAAAAGTTTGTGTGTGTGTGTATATGTTTGTGTGTCTGTGTTTGTCCCTCCCCAACATTACTTGACAACCGATGCTGGTGTGTTTACGTCCCCGTAACTTAGCGGTTCGGCAAAAGAGACCGATAGAATAAGTACTAGGCTTAGAAAGAATAAGTCCTAGGGTCGATTTGCTCGATTAAAGGCGGTGCTCCAGCATTGCCACAGTCAAATGACTGAAACAAGTAAAAAAAAAAGAGAGGAAAAGAGTATATATGTATATAAAGTTGAATTTTATATATATATATATATATATATATAGAGAGAGAGGAGAGAGAGAGGATGAGAGAGAGAGAGAGAGAGAGAGAGATAGATAGATAGATAGATAGATAGATAGATAGATAGATAGATAGATAGATAGATAGATAGATAGATAGATAGATAGATAGATAGATAGATAGATAGATAGTTGGGAGTTAAGTCTAGGTAGATAAAAAGGAAGTCTCAGAAGAGGACCGAAGAACATATAGTATTTTGTCTTAATACATGATGTAAATAGGTCCAGAGAATATAAAGCAAAGTTAACAATGGAAAATTGGTATATCAATTATTTATCTATTTATTTTTATATCTCTAAAATCCATAAAATATAGACATTAATAAATAGATAAAATAATTAGACACATATTCTTTTTGGGGTTTGGTTTGCAAGATTCTTTATATGAGTTCGTGTGTTGAAGCATATTCTGTTACTCTTTTACTCTTTTACTTGTTTCAGTCATTTGACTGCGGCCATGCTGGAGCACCGCCTTTAATCGAGCAACTCGACCCCGGGACTTATTCTTTTGTAAGCCCAGTACTTATTCTATCGGTCTCTTTTGCCGAACCGCTAAGTAAAGGGAAGGAACATAAACACACCAGCCATCGGTTGTCAAGCAATGCGAGGGGGACAAACAACAGACACACAAACACACACATGCATAGATATATACATTACATATATACGACGCGGCTTCTTTTCAGTTTCCGTCTACCAAATCCACACAA
Organism: Octopus sinensis; assembly: GCF_006345805.1. Lineage (NCBI taxonomy): Eukaryota > Metazoa > Mollusca > Cephalopoda > Octopoda > Octopodidae > Octopus > Octopus sinensis. The sequence goes on from NW_021827947.1 coordinate 8,423, forward strand.
GGCTTTGGTCGGCCCGAGGCTATAGTAGAAGACACTTACCCAAGGTGCCAGCAGTGGGACTGAACCTGGAACCATGTGGTTCGTAAGCAAGCTACTTACCAGTAGCTGTTGTGTCTGGGGAGAGTCATTTTCTTTTTGTGCCTTATTATGTAACACACTCGCCGGTAAAATTTCCACTTTTTTCTTATTTTTATTGCCTTAAAATTTTCGTGGCATCTTGCAACCTTTTCAATAGTTTTAACTCTCAAAAACTATTGAAAAGTTTGCAAAACGCAACGAAAATTTTAGGACAATAAAAATAAGAAAAAGGTGGAAATTTTACCGGTGTGTGTGTTACATAATAAGGCACAAAAAGAAAATGACTCTACCCAGATACAATCAGACGCATGTTTCAGCTGATTTATCAAGAGCATATCCATTTATAATTATATAATTATATAATTAAATAATTAATCAATACAATCTATTTAGTAAAACAGCTTCATCAGAGAATTTAAGAGAAAGTTCCATTCGTGAGATAACCACACCATTATCCTTCTCTTCTCTACTTTTGCTCAACCCCACCTTGAATATTCTCGCCCACTGTGGTCTGCCCACACGAGACAAAGTATCATGAAAATTGAAGCACCTCAAAGATCAATTCCAAAAAAAAAATAGAAAGCATGACAGGCCTTGGCTTTTGGGGTCAACTAGAAAAGCTCAATCTTTATTTTCTCTAACGCCGCCGTGAGCGCTACATCATCTGCATGAATGTGGAAAATATTCCATCAGCATTGCCTCAGTGTGATGTTGGTATTACCTATAAGATACACCCGTGCTATCCGCTCTCCACAAAAATCATACACGTATCACATAACAATACGGCACAATTATTCACCTCAATTGGCCCCGCT
>NW_021827948.1:5000-9678 GCF_006345805.1 Octopus sinensis
TTATATGTTTCCAATACACATCTGTATGATTCCTTTATATACCATACCACACAAATATAAATATATATACGTATGTATATATAACCTTCCCTCTTGAGCCGTCCTCGATCTCCTGTTTCTGAAGAAGAGCTATGCTCGAAACGTTACACAACCTTTCTTTCCTTCACTCAGCGTCTTTTAATACTTTGCATGTACACACGCCCTCACGTTGTGTTTTTCTTCGTGGCTGTGTGGTAAGTATCTTGCTTACCAACCACATGGTTCCGGGTTCAGTCCCACTGCGTGGCATCTTGGGCAAGTGTCTTCTGCTATAGCCCCGGGTCGACCAATGCCTTGTGAGTGGATTTGGTAGACGGAAACTGAAAGAAGCCTGTCGTATATATGTATATGTATATATATATGTTTGTGTGTTTGTGTTTGTCCCCCTAGCAATGCTTGACAACCGATGCTGGTGTGTTTACGTCCCGTCACTTAGCGGTTCGGCAAAAGAGACCGATAGAATAAGTACTAGGCTTACAAAGAATAAGTCCCGAGGTCGATTTGATCGACTAAAGGCGGTGCTCCAGTATGGCCGCAGTCAAATGACTGAAACAAGTAAAAGAGTAAAAGAGAGAGAGATATACATATGTACACGCGCACACACACACACACACACACACACATATATATTAACTTTTACTTGTTTCAGACACTTCACTGCGGTCATGCTGGGGCACTGCCTTGAAGAAATTTTAGCCGAATGAATCGACCCCGGCACTTGATATTGTTTTAAGCCTGATAATTATCCTATCGGTATCCTTCGCCGAACCGCTAGGCTACGGTGGCATAATCACACCAGCACCGGTCGTCAAGAGGTGGAGGGGGGGCAATACAGACACAATTACAAAAAGACACACTTATACAGACACACACACATGCAGGCACACACATTATATACGTATGTAGATATATCCATATAAATACATACATATATATATACATATATGTATATGCATATATATACATACATACATGCACATATATAAATATATATATATATATATACATATATATATATATTATATATATATAAATATACATACATATATCATCTATAGATAGATAAGTTTCTTTATTGGCCACACAGGGCTGCACACAGTTGGGACAAGTTACAAGGTAGAGCTTTTCTTTTGGGGGATGAAGAGAACAAAAAACAAAAGAAAAAAAAAGGGGGTGGCATAGGTTTTCGATCAAGAGGGATCCTAAAAGGGAAGAAAAGAACAAAAAAAAATTGAATAAAATAAAAAGAATAAAAAGAAAAAAAAGAAAAGGAACAAAAGGAAAGAGAAATGAAAAAGAAGAAAAAAGGGGGAAAAAAGGGGAAGAGGAAAAAAAAGAACGATCAATAGGGATCGTGTATCACAGTGTTATGATATATGGTGTAAAGGGGAAAGCAAGTAAGGTTTATCCGTGGGAAGAAAAGCCTACGAAAAAGACCACGGTAACCTTGGTCAATATTGTTATATGTTACCACATTTGTTTGCAAGTGGGTAACCCTCTGTTTTCAATTTCTGGGTTCATAGGATTATGCTCAAGGTGGCTTCGGCATTCATACGTGCCATCCTTGCTACATTCACCCATCTTTTTTTAAAACATTCGCTAGACAAAACTTGCCTCTCTACTCTCACTTTCCTTTTCAAGTGGTACTTGAAGAAGTTGATGAGAGATTGACCAGAGAGGAAAGTGTTTGTCTCCAATCCTTTCAGACGCGTCCACCAGATACATTCTTTCGCCATAGCCACAAGGATGATGAAAATAGCTCTTCCTTCCCGTTTGAAGGAAGGAGGCGTGACAATATTGACGATAGACATTTATAGATAGATAGATAGATAGATAGATAGATAGATAGATAGATAGATAGATAGATAGATAGATAGATAGATAGATAGATAGATAGATAGACAGATTCGACAGATCTTCCTAGTTTCCATCTACCAGATCCACTCGCAAGGATTTGGTCGGTCCAAGGCTATAGTAGAAGACATTTGCCCAGGCTGCCACGCAGTGGGGTTGAACCCAGAACCATGTTGTAGGAAGCAAGCTTCCTACCATACAGCCACTATACGCACACACACACACACATACACACACATACACACACTTACACACACAAATGCATGCATACATTCATATAGGTACATGCATACATACATAAATACACCACAAGTATATATATACGTGTCCCAAAGGAAATTAAAGCTTCGTGGATATTCCCATACACGTCCGTATCACCATACATATATACATATATACACTCACATACATACATACCTACATACATATATACACTCACATACATACATACACATACATACATATATACACTCACATACATATACATACATACACTCACATACATACATACACATACATTCATCCATCATACATACAAACATACATACACTCACATACATACATACACATACATACATCCATCATACATACATACATACATACATACATACATACATACATACATACACACGGCCATCCATACATACGTCCATTTGGGACAGAGCAGATGGTATATATTTTCGGCTGGTCACGTCTGGAAACTGCAGTAGTTATATTCGTTTGGTTCTGTCTGGCTCTGATGCAATATGTTAACTAAATTTGGCACTAAATGTTCAGAAGAATTGCCAAATTCTTATTGCTTTAATAGCTTTCGGCCAAATTCTGTGGCAGCTTGGGATAGTCTCCGTGCCTCTGGGTCATATTTGTTTTGTGTTGGGGCTTTTTACTTTTTGTTTTTGTTTTTGCTTATTTTTGTTTGTGTTGAGGTTTTATTTTTGATTTTGATTTTGTTTTTGTATGTCTTTATTGTCTTATTGGTTGTTGGTGCCAATTCTTAGATGTCTCCATCGTATTTTCACTTCTCTCTTTCTCCAACTTTTCATTCTGGTCTTCTTTCTTTGCTTTTCTTTCTACTTTTCTTCAACTCTCTTCCTCTCACACGTATGCAATCATCCATCCATTCAACTACACCTGCACACATAGATAGTTAGACAGACAGGTAGATAGATGGATGAATGGATAGATAGATAGATAGATAGATAGATAGATAGATAGATAGATAGATAGATAGATAGATAGATAGGTAGGTAGATAGATAGATAGATAGATAGATAGATAGATAGATAGATAGATAGATAGATAGATAGATAGATAGATAGATAGATAGATAGATAGATAGATAGATAGATAGATAGGCAGCGAGATGGCAGAAACGTTAGCACGCCGGGCGAAATGCTTAGCGGTATTTCGTCTGCCGTTACGTTCTGAGTTCAAATTCCGCCGAGGTCGACTTTGCCTTTCATCCTTTCGGGGTCGATTAATTAAGTACCAGTTACGCACTGGGGCCGATGTAATCGACTTAATACCTATGTCTGTCCTTGTTTGTCCCCTCTGTGTTTAGCCCCTTGTGGGTAATAAAGAAATAGGTATTTCGTCTGCTGCTACGTTTTGAGTTCAAATTCCGCCGAGGTCGACTTTGCCTTTCCTTCTTTCGGGGTCGATTAAATAAGTACCAGTTAAGCATTGGGGTCGATATAATCGACTTAATCCATTTGTCTATCTTTGTTTGTCCCCTCTGTGTGTTAGATTATGCATATGATGTAATCTATTCCTCAATATTTATGTACATGGATACATATAATATGTTTCTGTGATTATATATATGTATATATATTCATGCATATTGATAGATATGTACGTATGTATGTATGTATGTATGTATGTATGTATGTATGTATGTATGTATGTATGTATGCATGTATGTTTGTATGTATGTATGTATGTATGTATGTATGTATGTATGTATGTATGTATGTACGTATGTGAGGGTGTGTGGCTTAGTGGTTAGGGCATTCAGCTCATGATCGTAAGGTTGTGAGTTCGATTCCCGGCGACGTGTTATGTCCTTGAGCAAGACACTTTATTTCAGGTTGCTCCAGTCCTCTCAGCTGGCAAAAATGAGTTGTACCTGTATTTCAAAAGGGCCAGCTTTGTCACACTGAATCTCCTTGCGAACTACGTTAAGGGGTACACGTGTCTGTGGAGTACTCAGCCACGTTAATTTCACGAGCAAGCTGTTCCGTTGATCGTATCAGCTGGGGCCCTCGTCGTAGTAACCGACGGAGTGCTCTTATGTATGTATGTATGTATGTATGTATGTATGTATGTATGTATGCATGTATATATGTATGTATGCATGTATGTATGCATGTATGCATGTATGTATGTTTGTATGTATGTTTGTATGTATGAATGTATGTATATGTATGTATGTATGTATGTATGTATGTGTATGTATGTATGTATGTATGTATGTATGTATGTATGTATGCATGTATGTGTGTAAGTATGCATGATTGTATGCATGTATGCATGTATTGATGTATGTATGTATCTATGTATCTATGTATGTATGTATGTATCTATGTATGTATATATGTATGTATGTATGTGTGTATCTATGTATGCATGTATGTATGTATGTATGTATGTATGTATGTATGTATGTATGTATGTATGTATGTATGTATGTATGAATGTATGTATGTATATGTATGTATGTATGTATGTATGTATGCATGGTCATACTTATATGTGGATGTATGATCGTATGCAGCTGTTGCTA
>NW_021827950.1:0-5000 GCF_006345805.1 Octopus sinensis
TACTACGGCCTACACTACTAACTTTGCCGCTACTATCTTTCTTCTACTGTCACTAGTCCTCCGCGTCTCCACCAGCACCACCAGCACCACTACCACCACCACCGTCACCACAACCACCAACCATAACCACCACCATTATCACCAACACTATCACCACCATCACCAAAACCAACACCACCACCACCACTATCACCACCACCACCACTATCACCACCACCACCATCACTATCACACGACGACGACCACCACCCCAACTCCACCACCACCATCATCACCACATACCACCATAACTACTACCACCACAACCACCACCACATACCACCACTACTACTACTACTATACTACTACTACTACTATACTACTACTACTACTGTCATCACCATCACCAACACTACAACAACAACATCAACAACCACCACCAACAGTACGACTACCACAACTACAACGACCACCACCACCACTGTCACACCATCATCATTAACAAAGGCAGGATCATCATCATCAACTCCAGGAACAAAAACGAACATTAACACCGCCACCACCACCACCGCCACCACCACCACCACCGCCGCCGCCACTGCCAGTGCTACCAGCGACCTCGTGATCGTCAAGGGAGACTACTTACTCGTACGATGTCGGGCTGACATTTATGTGTTTGGCTATACTTCCGGATTCGAACTTGTTCGCCAATGTGACGTTGTTACCAAACAGACAATAGCGTGGCATCTTCGTTCCAACTACTCCAGCTAGGACTGAACCACTGTGTATACCAATCCGCATCTGCAAAGCGACAATTACGTATAGCAGTAACGATAATGGTAATAATAATAATAATAATAATAATAATAATAATAATATAATAATAATAATAGTAAAAATAATAATAATAATAATATTGATGATGATGATGATGATGATGATGATGATGATGATGAAGGATGCTGGTGATGATGATGATGATGAGGTTTTCTTTATTCGGCACAAATAGCATTAAGAAATAGCAACAACAACAACAACAACAACAACAATTATAATAATACCTATGCCCTGATGCAGTACCAGGCAGTGGCTCTCATGGCTTCTGATCTTAACTGATTGGAAGTGTTATCATGTACATTGTTTTGTCTTGGTATAAAAGATGGGCTACAGCAAATATTCTGCTCAATACCACAGATTTGCTTGTCAGTTGTTTGACCTTAACCAGTTGAGCATGTACCTTAGTGGCTGACGATATGTGCATCTCTGATCACGAGCAGAAGTAGTGGGGGAGCATCATAGCCATGTGTTGAGAGGGATTCTTTGGGGTTTGAATAATTCACATCTGGAAACATGGGTGTTTTGTTCAACATCCTTAAACAACCCTTATTCAGGGACCTTTTGAGCGGGATGGGCTACTCGACCTGAAGAAAATTCTAACTGGGCCCCACCTGCAAGGTCATGTGCTGTTTATCTTGATATGAGATCACCATGTCGCGCACATATGGTTGTGATGCATGTGCCTGGTGTACCCTTATCAGACGGGTAGTCATGATGGGTATACTGGGCTTAGTATATTTTACCCCAGTGTCACTTTGATGGCATGCTCTGCTCGCTCACTCAATATAAGGTGCAGGGCAATATAAGGTGAATTGTTTTGCTCAAGTGTACGACGCACCGTCGGTCCAGGAATCGAAACCACGATGCTTCGATCGTGTATGCAATAACCTAACCACTTATCCACGCACCTTTTACACACACACACACACATGCATATATACATAAGCATATATATGCACTGCGGAGGGGGAGCATTAAGCAGTGATAGGCATAAATGCTATTATCAGTTCAAATATACTTGGGGCTCGTTCGAACTCAGGGATCCCCTAGATCAGTTCGCAGCGCCACCTACAAAGACTGCGAGACGCCAGCGTTTCGGATTAATTCTCTCCTCTTAGGACACAGACACACCGGGCAGGTGACGCTACGAACTTGTCAAAGAGATTGTTTCTCTTATGCTTTGTATGTATGTATGTATGTATGTATGTATGTATATGTATGTATGTATGTATGTATGTATGCATATGTGTGTCTGTATGTATGTATGTATATGTGTGTCTGTATGTATGTATGTATGTGTGTATGTATGTATGTGTGTGTATGTGTGTATGTATTTATGTATGTATGTATGAATGTATGTATGTATGTATGTTTGTATGTATGTATGTATGTATGCATGTATATATGTATGTATGCATGTATGTATATGTCTGCATATATGTGTCTGTATGTATGTGCATGTATATATGTATGTGTGTCTGTATATATACATGCAAGTATGCATGTATGCATGTATGTATATGTGTGTGTATGCTTGTATGTGTGTTTGTCTGTATATATGTATACACGCATGCATGCATGTATGCATATGTATGTGTGTGTGTCCGTACGTGCATAGATACATACATTCATACACACATACATACATACATACACACATACATACCTACATACATACACACATACATAAACACAAATATGTGCATGCTTACGAACCAAACAAAAATAGTCATAAACATACTGACGCATACATTTTAAGCCGCCTACGTTCAGGTCTTGCTTCCGGTCACACAAGTAAACAAACCCCAAGAACCGGAAGGCCATCGCCACCTACCTCAATTGCTTTGCCATCATGAGATTTCTGGGACGTGGCCGTATCCATCATCTTAAGAGCCATCCAGGCAATCTGTTGCGCATGGTAAGGACTGGATCTATGTAACCCTGCTGCTACACAATAAGCATCTCCAATGGTTTCGATCTAAAAAAGAAAAAAGTGTAGAACAAACACTGATGGTTAGAATTTTCCATTTGCGATCACTCTGCACTGCAACCATCAATTTCTTAACTCACTCAACATAACAATTGCGACAAATTTGTTCTATGCTAGATTTTTTCGCTTTTATTTGCTTGTTCGATCGATTGCTACATTGCTTTCGAAACTTTTTTGGTATCTTAAAAACAAACACTGACGCCGTGTAGTGAAAGATAGCAGAATGAATAAAAAATACAAGTGAATGTTGTTTGAGTATTTTTGTCAAAACTTTTGAATCACATTTCTTTTAAAATATTTTCGCAAGTTATTTGGATGAATAAAAGCTAAATGAACCACACGTTACGTTACATAGGAAAGGAGTTTCGAGAGATATTAATTAGAAGAGAACTAAACGCGGTACATGACTATGTAAATATTAGGTTGTCATACATGAAATGTATTTTAAATGGATTTCTTGTGAGTCATTTATAAATGGACTTTTAATGAGTTTCTATGTATGTGCTTGTGTTTGCTCTTGACTCTTTTTCTTTCAAGACAATTCTATTAATCAAAATTGCTACCCACAGCTCTCATGACAATGTTGACAATTGAACAATACCGAGTGGTTTTCTCGTACGAATACAAGTTGGGTCACTCTGCCACGAAAGTTCTACGAAACATCAAGCGGGTTTTTGGTAACGATTCTGTTGACATTAGAACTGTTCGTTCAGGAAATGAAAACCTTAGAAATGAACCAAGAGGGAGACCAAAATCAGTTATTCGCATGATGAATTGAATGCTTTGGTTAAACGAAATCCGAGAACAACGGTCCGAAAAATTGGATCAGAGCTCCAGACATTTCCCGCAACTGCTTCTCGACACTTGAAGAAAATTGGAAAAGTCAAAAAGATGGATAGGTTTGTTACCTATCAACTTAATGAGATTCAAAACAACAGGTGCCTTACAATGTGTTGATCTCTCGGTTGGAAAGAAAACCACTTTTATATCGACTCATTACGTGTGATCAGAAATGGATACTCTATGATAACAGCAGGAGGACAGGACAATGGTTACATGCAGGAGAGACACTAAAACACTACTCAAAACCACCACTGCACCCTAAGTGGTTGATGGTCACCGTATGGTGGTCAACAAAGCGGGGTTTTTCATTATTAATTTTTGCAACAAGGAAAAACTGTAACAGAAACATCCTATTGTCAGGAAATTGATTGTAAGCATGAAAAAGTAAAAACGAAGCAATCCAGATTAATGAATAGAGATGGCCCGATTTTGCTTCAGGATAATGCAAGGCCTCCCACTTTCACAAGTTGCAATGCCTGAATTATGAAATTTTGGCGCATCCTCTTTATTCTCCTGACATTTCTCCTACTGATTATCACATATTTAAACACTTCGAGCTTGCTATACGCAATAAAGCATTCTTAAATAGAGAAGAGGTAATTGAAGCATTCGAATGGTTTACCGTGTACAAGATCCTGTTTCAAGCTTAAGGTAGATGTGTAGATACTAGTCAATTTATACTATGGAATATCGTTGTTGATGAGAGCTATAGGTATAATTTTCCCCTTAAGCTTCAAACAGGTTCTTATACATGGTTAACCAAAAGTTTAATTCGTTATCTTTATTTTGCCCGACTAGACCCCGCGTTTTATTTTATATATGTATATATATATATATATATTATATATATAATTATTACTTTATTATTATTATTATTAATAAAGCTGCAAAGACATCTCAAAAACTGTTACTCAGAGATTCAGGTTTCCGTTCGTCGGACAGTTTTGGTTCAGTTTTTGTGATATCTACAGCTTTATTAATAAATCATATTACTCTACCACCGATATTCCAGTATTATTTTCCCACCTTGTTTAACATTTATGTGCTTACTCTAGTATATATACATACATAATACACACATAGATAGATAGATAGATAGATAGATAGATAGATAGATAGATAGATAGATAGATAGATAGTAGATAGATAAGTAGATAGATAGATAGATAGATAGATAGATAGATAGATATAATGTGTGTGTATATACTGATCACATATGCAGATACAATAGTTACTGATTATATATACAGATATAATAGTTACACAAAATATATTGAATTACTGATCGCCGATGCAGATATAGGCGTTCTATAAAATACGGTGAAACACTGATCATATATGTATATATGTG